>NW_023995433.1:25000-114658 GCF_015586225.1 Lucilia sericata | reverse complement strand
ATAGTCTAGTCTATAGTCTAGTCTATAGTCTAGTCTATAGTCTAGTCTATCTAGTCTAGTCTAGTCTATAGTCTAGTCTATAGTCTAGTCTATAGTCTAGTCTATAGTCTAGTCTATAGTCTAGTCTATAGTCTAGTCTATAGTCTAGTCTATAGTCTAGTTTACAGTCTAGTCTATACTTAGCGTAAGGAACCTCCTGTTGTTTTAAAATATTCCTTCAATATTGTTATTTGCATTGAACTCCCTCACGTTTTATGTTTTGCTCTCCCCCTTTTACACTTTCTCTATTTAAATTGATCTCCTTTGTTAATTTGCACTTTTGCTTTTAGTATAATTCTTAAGCAATTAGTTTAATACAGTAGCTCTTTGAGACGGGTTCGGTGAACGGAAAATTGTCAAGTGTAAAATTAATTACTGAATAAAATAGCGAAATATTTATTAATATTTATTTATTAATTGCAAAAATGAGAAAAAAGTGTTTTAAATAAAATATAAGTGTTAATAAATCTATTATTATAAAATATATTTAAAAACTAGTAAAAAAAAAAATTAAAAAAAAGTAAAAAGTTTTGTACAATATTTCTTTATTAAAAAATGTAATAAAATATATATGTATTATTAATAAAATTAAAAGTGTTTTTAATAATATTTCTTAAAAAAGTGTGAAAAAAGATTTTAATACAAGTTTTCCTTTTTATAATCAAATTCCTGTTCAATAATATAACTGCGTAATAAAAATGATGCAGCGGCGCTGCTTTCGCTCTTCTTTTAATATCATATTTGTTTTGCTTCTCGTTCGTTCGTTAAACAACAAATCATCGAGCCTGTCCCAACAGGATCAATTGTAAACATATTAAAACAACAAAAAAGTCATAAGGTGTGCAATCATCAAATGTCTGTGTGATTATAGACAATTGTTTATTATTTTTATTAAAAGAGAACAGCAAGTCAGAAATATAATGAGAGTAAAACAGTAAGCTGAAGATAATTGTATTTTGTTTTGTTTCTACTAATTAATCTTGATAGAAATCGTTTTCTACATTAAATGTATTACATCTATTAATATGTTTTTAGACCGTAGAGTGTATCGACACAGTCTATAGTCTAGTCTATGGTCTAGTCTATAGTCTAGTCTATAGTATAGTCTATAGTCTAGTCTATAGTCTAGTCTATAGTCTAGTCTACAGTATAGTCTATAGTCTAGTCAATGTCTAGTCTATAGTCAAGTCTAGTCTATAGTCTAGTCTATAGTCTAGTCTATATTCTAGTCTATAATCTAGTCTATATTCTAGTCTATATTCTAGTCTATAGTCTAGTCTATAGTCTAGTCTATAGTCTAGTCTATAGTCTAGTCTATAGTCTAGTCTATAGCCTAGTCTATAGTCTAGTCTATAGTCTAGTCTATAGTCTAGTCTATAGTCTAGTCTATAGCCTAGTCTATAGTCTAGTCTATAGTCTAGTCTATAGTCTAGTCTATAGTCTAGTCTATAGTCTAGTCTATAGTCTAGTCTATAGTCAGCTAGGTCTATAGTCTAGTCTATAGTCTAGTCTATAGTCTAGTCTATAGTCTAGTCTATAGTCTAGTCTACAGTCTAGTCTAGTCTATAGTTAGTCTATGTCTAGTCTATAGTCTAGTCTATAGTCTAGTCTATAGTATACTCTACAGTCTAGTCTAGTCTAGTCTAGTCTAGTCTAGTCTAGTCTAGTCTAGTCTATAGTCCAGTCTATAGTCTAGTTCAATAGTATAGTCTATAGTCTAGTCATAGTCTAGTCTATAGTCTAGTCTATAGTCTAGTCTATAGTCTAGTCTATATTCTAGTCTATAGCCTAGTCTATAGTCTAGTCTATAGTCTAGTCTATAGTTAGTCTATAGTTAGTCTATATTCTAGTCTATAGCCTAGTCTATAGTCTAGTCTATAGTCTAGTCTATAGTCTAGTCTATAGCCTAGTCTATAGGTCTCGTCATAGTCTAGTCTATAGTCTAGTCTATAGTCTAGTCTATAGTCTAGTCTATAGTTCTAGTCTATAGTCTAGTCTATAGTCTAGTCTATAGTCTAGTCTATAGTCTAGTCTATAGTCTAGTCTATAGTCTAGTCTATAGTCTAGTCTATAGTCTAGTCTATAGTCTAGTCTGGTCTATAGTCTAGTCTATAGTCTAGTCTATAGTCTGGTCTATAGTCTAGTCTATAGTCTAGTCTATAGTCTAGTCTATAGTCTAGTCTATAGTCTAGTCTATAGTCTAGTCTATAGTCTAGTCTATAGTCTAGTCTATAGTCTAGTCTATAGTCTAGTCTATAGTCTAGTCTATAGTGTAGTCTATAGTCTAGTCTATAGTCTAGTCTATAGTCTAGTCTATAGTCTAGTCTATAGTCCTAGTCTATAGGCTAGTCTATAGTCTAGTCTATAGTCTAGTCTATAGTCTTGTCTATAGTCTAGTCTATAGTCTAGTCTATAGTCTGGTCTATAGTCTAGTCTATAGTCTAGTCTATAGTCTAGTCTATAGTTTAGTCTATAGTCTAATCTATAGTATAGTCTATAGTATAGTCTATAGTATAGTCTATAGTGTAGTCTATAGTCTAGTCTATGGTCTAGTCTATAGTCTAGTCTATAGTCTAGTCTATAGTCTAGTCTATAGTCTAGTCTATAGTCTAGTCTATAGTCTAGTCTATAGTCTAGTCTATAGTCTAGTCTATAGTCTAGTCTATGGCCTAATCTATAGTATAGTCTACAGTCTAGTCTATATTCAAGTCTATAGTATAATCTATAGTCTAGTCTATATTCAAGTCTATAGTATATAGTACAAGTTCGAAATATCAGCTGTTAGAAGGCGTGTCTGCATTTGAATATGAAAAAACGAAATTTTTATTTTTATATTTTTTGTATTTAAACTTTTATTAATTTTATTCCTTTTTTTTATTAATTTATACAATAATATTTTTTGTTGTTTTATATGAGGGTTGTTTATTTAATAATATTTATAATACTACAATATTTTGTTGTTTTTTTTTAATAAATTATCACCTAGTTGTTGTTGGTGTATTTTAAACATTTGTTTTATTTGGTAATAAACTAATTAACAATTATTTAATAGATTTTATACAAAATAAAAGAATGGGAATCAAACTAAAAGTATAAAAAACTGGTTGATAAGAACAATTTTCTTAGCAAAGGTTTATCAAACACTTATTACCCAGTTTTTTGTTAAATATATTTTTAATTGGTAAAAAATGTTATGTTTATTTTAAATTTATATAGCAAAAAAAGTTGTTATTATTTTATTACCCTGTTTTCTTGTTGTATTTGTTTAAATATTTTATTTTTATAATTTTTGTTTTATTTCTATGTTGTTTTTTTATATAAACTTTATATAATGTTTACTACTATTTTATTTACCTGTGTTAAATATGAGGATTTTATTTATATTTAAATTTATTTCCGTTTTGAAAAAAACATAAAAATTATTTATTTTCTAATAAATTCAGAGAGTTTTCTATAGTTTAATATTATTTATTATTATTTAGATTTGTACATAAAGGGATTTAAAATGTTGTTTTCTGTTTCTTTAAGTATTGATTTCTTTATTTCTTTTGTATTTGAGCGTATACCAGCAAATTGTTTTTACATTTTTATTTTTAAAACAAAAAATATTTTACCAAATTTTGTGTTAAGGGGTCATAATTTATCAAAATATTAAATAAAATTCTATTTTCTTAATTGGTTTTATAAAAAGCTATTTTATAAAAAGTAATTAATGCGAGTATTATGTCCCCCGGAGTTTTGTATTATAAAGGTTTTGAACGTACCCCCAAACAAAATCGAAAGTTTATAGTATGAACTATACTCTGGAGTACAGGCCGTACTATAATCTGCACTATAAAATAAATTATACTTTGATTATGCAAACAATAGTCTGGAACATATTCTAAACCAGAGCATGGACTACAGCCGGAAACATAGTCGAGACTATAATGTAAAGTATAATCCAAAATATAGTCTAGACTAGTCGTAACTGTATAGTTCTAATTATAGTATTCTCCATACTGAGTTTGTGCTATAGTTGGGACTATATTATAGTAAGATAGTCTAAACTTAAGTTCTTGTCAATAGTTTTGACTATAGTCCAGTCTATTGTCTGAACTATAGAATATACTATAGTCAGGTCTCTGGTTTATAGTCCATAGTTTAAACTTTGTCCAGTATATAATCTGGACTGTATAAAAGTCTATAGTCTGGCTTATAGCCTATACTATAATATGTACTATAGTCTAGTTCATGTTCTGGTTTATAGTCAAGTCTATAGCCAAGTTTATAGTCTCGTCTATTGTAAAATCTTTAGTAAATTCTATATAGTCTTGTCTACAGTCTAGTCTATAGTCCAAGCTATAGGCTTTTCTATACTTGAGTTGAATATCTATAGCCAATAGTCTAGTCTGTATTTAAGTTTATAGTATAGTCTATATTTAAGTCTAAAGTCTAGTCTATAGTCTAGTCTAGAGTTTAGTCTATAGTTCAGTATATAGTCTAGTCTATAGACTAGTCTATAGTTTAGTCTATAGTTTAGTCTATAGTCTAGTCTATAATCTAGGCTATAGTCTAGTCTATAATCTAGGCTATAGTCTAGTCTATAGTCTAGTCTATAGCCTACTCTATAGTCTAGTCTATAGTCTAGTCTATAGTCTATTCTATAGTCTAGTCTATAGTCTAGTCTACAGTCTAGTCTATAGTCTAGTCTTATAGTCTAGTCTATAGTCTAGTCTATAGTCTAGTCTATAGTCTAGTCTATAGTCCAATCTATATTCTAGTCTATAGTCTAGTCTATAGTCTATTCTATAGTCTAGTATATAGTCTAGTCTATAGTCTAGTCTATAGTCTAGTCTATAGTCTATAGTCTAGTCTATAGTCTAGTCTATAGTCTAGTCTATAGTCTAATCTATAGTCTAGTCTATAGTCTAGTCAATAGTCTAGTCTATAGTCTAGCCTATAGTCTGGTCTATAGTCTAGTCTATAGTCTAGCCTATAGTCTAGCCTATAGTCTGGTCTATAATCTAGTCTATAATCTAGTCTATGCTCTAGTCTAGTCTGTAATCTAGTCTATAGTATATTTTTAGTCTGGTTTATAAATTAGTTTATAATCTAGTCTTTAGTCTAGTCTACAGTCTAAAGTCTACTCTACAGTCTAGTCTATAGTCTAATCTATAGTCTAGTCTATAGTCTAATCTATAGTCTAGTCTAAAGTCTAGTCTATAGTCTAGTCTACAGTCTAGTCTATAGTCTAGTCTATAGTATAGTATATAGTCTAGTCTATAGTCTAGCCTATAGTCCATCCTATAGTCTAGTCTATAGTCTAGTCTATAGTCTAGTCTATAGTCTAGTCTATTGTCTAGTCTAAAGTCTAGTCTAAAGTCTAGTCTATAGTCTAGTCCATAGTCTAGTCTTTAGTCTAGTCAATAGTCTAGTCTATGGTCTAGCCTATAGTCTAGTCTATAGTCTAGTCTATAGTCTAGTCTATAGTCTAGTCTATAGTCTAGTCTATAGTCTAGACTATAGTCTATTGTCTAGTCTAGTCTATAGTCTAGTCTTTTGTCTAGTCCGTAGTCTATTCTATAGTCTAGTCTATAGTCTAGTCTTTAGTCTAGTCTATAGTCTAGTCCATAGTCTAGTCTATAGTCTAGTCCATAGTCTTTAATCTAGTCTATAGTCTAGTCTTTATTATAGCCTATTAGCTGCACTGTAATCTAGACTATAGCTTGACCTATGGTCTGATCAATAGATTAGTTTAATTATTTAACTTTCTTTCCAATATTTTAGTTTTTGATTGTTTTTCTTTTTTTTTTAGTTTAAAATTATTAATTTTCCACCAATTTTATATATTTTCTTTTTTTTTTTGCCAAATTAATAAAAAACAATTTCAATTTCTTTTTTTAATTTTTAATAATTAACATGTGGTTTTTATTTAATATTTTATAATTATTTATAAATATTTTTTTTTTGTTTTTTGTTTTGCTTTTTGTTTAATAATTAAGTATTTTATTTAAGATTACACTAAAATTATTACAATTCTTACTACTTATAGTTTAAATACATAATTTAATTTAAGAAAATTTAATACAGTTTTTTTAATAATACGTTTGTTTTCTTTTTTATATTAATTTTATATATTTTTTGAGATTTGGTACAGTCATAATACTATTAAGTGTATTTGATTAATTAAATAATTTTTTTTTAAGAAATTATTAAAGTTAAAAAATTAATTTAAAAATTAGAAAAATTATTTACAGATTTATATTTAAAACTTAAATTGTCTTGGGGATGTTTTAACGATAATAAAGCATTTTTTTTTGTAATTTTTTGTTTAATTATTTTAAATTATATATTAAAAATAAGACTTTAAAAGTCATTTTCTTTAAATTAGGTTTAAAGTAAAATTATTGAAAAAAAATATATTTTATAAAAAAAATTATATATAGGAACTAAAAGCACCAAATTATATTTAAATAAAAAAAAATAAATAAAACAATCGTTGTAGAGATTTTTTGCTTTTTAAGAAAAATGGAAGAAAACTTTTTTAAAAATAAACTTTTTTTTTTTTCAAAAAATTAAATTAATATTAATATTATTTGTCTTTTTTTATACAATTTTGTTTTGTTTTAAATAAAATATTGCAAATTAATTACAGCTTAAGTCACAGTTTTTTTTAAGATTTTTGCTAATTTTTTTTTTAATTAGAGTAAAATATTTTTATTACAAAAAAAGAGTTAAATCACTTTTAGTTTTAAAATGATTTCAAATACTTTAAATTGCATTTTTAACATTTCTGTTAAATTTGATGTTAATAACATAATGTTTACATGAAGAGAAAACACCTCAAACTCTCACTCTCTCTCTACTTAGAGAGAAAATCAACAAAAATGTTAGCAACATAGTCCGAACATTTAGCGAAGATATTTTTGGGATAAAATGCGTTAAAATTGTTCCACATATTTAAAGTTTTTCTAACATTTCTGTTAGTTGAAGGAACAATTTTTAACATTACTGTTAGTAAAATGTTCTTAACATTTGTTAAATTAACTAAATTGCACTAAAATGTTAACAGATTTAAGATTAACACACTCTGTAACATTTCTTAAAGAGTTTAATTTCAAAATGTTAAACAAATGTTAGTTAACATAAGGAGAAATTCTATAAAAATTTCTTTGAAACTTATTGTTCAAATCTTAAAGAATTTTCCGCACATTTTCTATATAGAAAAGCCCCCCTAGAAACACAGTTGGATCTTTCTTAACTTAAATTTCACTTCCTAAGAACCTATTGGGTAATTAGTAACATAATTATACTTAAGTCCTTATAACAGCTGGTGTTACATTCAAAGGAGGTTGTAAAGCCATAAAACTTTCCATATTCATGGAATTTTTAGCAAAAGTTGAGGACGATGAGTTGCCTGCTGCTGATGCTGTTTGTAGATCTTGAACTTTCAAATGTTTCTTTCTATAACGTCTCAATTTCTTGCGTGTCATATAAAGATTTTGATTAAATTCCTTAAAAGAATGAGAAGATCTAAAATGTTCCTTATCCTCACGATTTTGGGAATCATCTGTCTCGGCCGACAAATGATTGTGATGATGATGAGGATGTAGTACAGCAGTTGGTGGTAGTGGTAAATCGTTATAACCATTGTTATCGTGTGACTGTTGTGGCGGTGGTGGTGGCGGGAATAATAATGGGTTATTAGCCCAATCCCGCCATAAATTTCAATCTTGTATCGAGCCATTTTGTTGCGAGGCAGATGAAGGTGTAGAGGAGTTATTCATTAAATCCGAGTGGCGACGTTCTTCACGACTCAGAGAGTATTCATCATCCATATTGGAGGATTGTTTAGAGCGATCGGATTTACAGTCCTCATCCAGGCCCATGGAGTGATGCATGGCGGCTGCTGCAGCGGCAGCATGTTGTCTTTCAGAGGGAGGCAATAAGTTTAGCATGCTTAAAGGTAAACCGGGAAAACCTCCGGGAAAATCGGGGTAAAAACCTTGAGGATTAAAGGGATTAAAGAGGGCATTTGGTCCACCCAATAAGTCTGGTTCTGAGCTTGAGGGTCGTGGTCCAGGGCCCGTTAGAGGACCTCCCATTTCCATATCACCGGGAGGATGCTGAGCAGCATTACGTTGAGCCTCTTTGCGGGCTTCTCTCTGCTCTTTAGACTCCCCCGAGTTTTTGCCCGAACCAGAGCTTATGCCCATTTGTAGCATTTCCAAAGGAGGACCACTTATGCAATCTTTGCGTAATTGTTCCAATTTCAAAGATTTGCCATACTTGCCACGCACATACATTAGCAATGAATTGTAGGGTATGCCAAAGATGCGTGAAGCCTGAGAAGTGGTCATTTTCTTATTCCAAACATGCTGTAAGGCCTCGGTTAATTCGGCATTTGTCCAAGAACGTGGTGGACCGCCTCGTGGTGCAGAATGTTGACCTTTTGGTCTAGGCACTGAAAAGAAATAACAAAAAAGTTAATAAAATTTTATCTTTAACAAATTTTAATGTTTTAATTTTTTTTTTGCCAACATTATTGGTATCTTATTTAAATTTTTCAAAAAACCAAAAAAAAAAAAAAACAAATCTTAATAAACTTCATCACCCACACCCTGCCGTGAGTTTGCAACAATAAATACAGCAATAACATCATATTATCATTGATCACACTGTGGTGGTTCCATATGCAAATTATGCACCACATATTCGTACCTCAACATTTGCCACAACAGCAACAACAACAAAAAAGAGTCTTTTGTTTTGGCAACAATTGTTTGCATTCGGCAACATTTACCACAGAAAAAAAAACTGTTCCTTTCAACTTCAATAAAATTTTATTTTCGTACCGAAGATCTCAATTGAGAGTATATAGTATGTGTTTAAAAAGTTTTTTTTTTTCTTTTCATTTAAGATGTTATCGTCACACAACAGCAACAACAATAAAACAAAATCTTATTGCCACAGGTTGTTGCCAAAACAAAATAAGTAACAACAATATGTGATCTTTCGGTTGAAGCTAAATATTGGGGGAGGGAGAAAGTCTACGCTAACTATAAGAGACACTTTGGTAGAATTGAACTTGAACTGATCTTCTGTTGCAATGGAAGTGATCTATAATTATAGTAGTCATGTAGAATTGACCTCAAACTGAACTTCAATGATCAGAACTGAACTTGAAATGAAATAGAACTGAACTAGAATTGAACTAGAACTGAACTAGAACTGAACTAGAACTGAACTAGAACTGAACTAGAACTGAACTAGAACTGAACTAGAACTGAACTAGAACTGAACTAGAACTGAACTAGAAATGAACTAGAACTGAACTAGAACTGAACTAGAACTGAACTAGAACTGAACTAGAACTGAACTAGAACTGAACTAGAACTGAACTAGAACTGAACTAGAACTGAACTAGAACTGAACTAGAACTGAACTAGAACTGAACTAGAACTGAACTAGAACAGAACTGAACTAGAACTAGAACTGAACTAGAACTGAACTGAACAGAACTGAACTAGAACTGACTAGAACTGAACTGACTGAACTAGAACTAGAACTGAACTGAACTGAACTAGAATTGAACTAGAACTGAATTAGAACTGAACTAGAAATTAACTAGAAATTAACTAGAAATTAACTAGAAATGAACTAGAAATGAACTAGAAATGAACTAGAACTGAACTAGAACAGAACAGAACTAGAACAGAACTAGAACAGAACTAGAATTGAACTAGAACTGAACAAGAACTGAACTAGAACTGAACTAGAACTGACTAGAACTGAACTAGAACTGAACTAGAGCTGAACTAGAACTGAACTAGAAATGAACTAGAACTGAACTAGAACTGAAATAGAACTGAAATAGAACTGAAATAGAACTGAAATAGAACTGAAATAGAACTGAAATAGAACTGAACTAGAACTGAACTAGAACTGAACTAGAACTGAACTAGAACTGAAATAGAACTGAACTAGAACTGAACTAGAACTGAACTAGAACTGAACTGAACTAGAACTAGAACTGAACTGAACTAGAACAGAATTAAAACTGAACTATAACAGAAATAGAGCTGAACTATAACAGAAATAAAACTGTTCTAAACTAGAACTGAACTAGATCTACAAGAGATCTGCAACTGATCTTCAATCGATCTACAGCTGATCTACGAGTGGTGTGCCACAGATTTACAGGTATGGAGATCTACAAGTAATCTACAACTGATATACAGCTGATCCTTAATAGATATACAATTGATCTTCAATGAACTAGAGTTCATCTTAGAGTTACTTAGAAAATAGAAATAAATTTTAGGTTTGATTTTGAAAATTATCTACTTTCTCCCTTACCCAATATCTTAAACATACATTCAAACTACACTCATGAAAAATCATCCGTGAAATCGACAAGTCGGTATAACAAATATTTATTATTTTTTCCATATTATTTATAACATAAAAATGCATAAATTCTTTGACCTTTATGTTGTTTATGTAGTTTGTCGATTTTTTCCAACTGATAGAGGTCAACACGTTTTTTGAGTAACTATAGTAGTTGTAAAGAAATATATAAATTTTTTCATTTAATAATTTCTAAGAAAATAAACTTTTTTCTATAAATATAAAGCAATTGTTTATATGACCACAATAAACAAAAAAAAAAAATCGCAATATTTAAACCAATAAGTCTATCATATAAAAAAAATAATAATATTGGTAACAATACAATTTACAAACAAATCAAGTATTTAGCTGGTAGTTTAGTAATGTTGCAATATAGCTCTTTTGCCAGCAAATGTGAAAAACAAAATCGAAATTTGTTTTTTTTTGTCTACTATTTGTAGCAAATCTTAAATCACGTTTAAAATGTGAACAAATCAGTTAATCACACCCACACAATTTTAAATACTTTTATACATACAAAAACTATTTATAAAAACTATGTAGGAACAAAATAATATAGTGCATTATATATGGGGGGTTCTAGGGGCCAGGTATCACCCTAAACAAATGAAAAAACAAACAAAAAATAAGATAGTTTATATGTGCTCTGGTGCCTTACTCTAAGGAGTTTGTAAATAGTTAAATAAAGATTCTTATCTTAGAAGAGGTTTTTTTCCTTTTCTTTAGGTTTGCATTTGAAGGTATTTTTTGGCAAATGTCTTGGAAAACATTTGGAAGAAAATCTAAAGATTTTATGGCAAGATTATCATACATTTAACTTTCAGCATATAAAAATACTAAAATAAATGTTTGTTTGTGGAGACATTAGAAAGACAGTAAAGGGGGAAAGGAGAATAAAACAAATTTTCCCAATATTGTAAAAAATATTAAAAGAATTTAAATTATGATTTAATACTTATATTAGAAGTAATAGTAAGAACAGTACTAGAACTGAACTAGAACTGAACTAGAAATGAACTAGAACTGAACTAGAAATGAACTAGAACGGAACTAGAACTGAACTAGAACTGGACTAGAACTGAACTAGAACTGAACTAGAACTGAACTAGAACTGAACTAGAACTGAACTAGTACAGAACTAGAACTGAACTAGAACTGAACTAAAACTGAACTAAAACTGAACTAGAACTGAACTAGAACTGACCTAGAACAGAACTAGAACTGAACTAGAACTGAACTAGAACTGAACTAGAACTGAACTAGAACTGAACTAGAACTGAACTAGAACTGAACTAGAACTGAACTAGAACTGAACTAGAACTGAACTAGAACTGAACTAGAACTGAACTAGAACTGAACTAGAACTGAACTAGAACTGAACTAGAACTGAACTAGAACTGAACTAGAACTGAACTAGAACTGACTAGAACTGAACTAGAACTGAACTAGAACTGAACTAGAACTAAACTAGAACTAAATTAGAACTGAACTAGAACTGAACTAGAACTGAACTAGAACTGAACTAGAACTGAACTAGAACTGAACTAGAACTGAACTAGAACTAGAACTGAACTAGAACTGAACTAGAACTGAACTAGAACTGAACTAGAACTGAACTAGAACTGAACTAGAACTGAACTAGAACTGAACTAGAACTGAACTAGAACTGAACTAGAACTGAACTAGAACTGAATAGAACTGAACTAGAACTGAACTAGAACTGAACTAGAACTGAACTAGAATTGAACTAGAACTGAACTAGAACTGAACTAGAACTGAACTAGAACTGAACTAGAACTGAACTAGAACTGAACTAGAACTGAACTAGAACTGAACTAGAACTGAACTAGAACTGAACTAGAACTGAACTAGAACTGAACTAGAACTGAATAGAACTGAACTAGAACTGAACTAGAACTGAACTAGAACTGAACTAGAATTGAACTAGAACTGAACTAGAACTGAACTAGAACTGAACTAGAACTGAACTAGAACTGAACTAGAACTGAACTAGAACTGAACTAGAACTGAAATAGAACTGAACTAGAACTGAACTAGAAATGAACTAGAACTGAACTAGAACTGAACTAGAACTGAACTAGAACTGAACTAGAACTGAACTAGAACTGAACTAGAACTGAACTAGAACTGAACTAGAACTGAACTAGAACTGAACTAGAACTGAACTAGAACTGAACTAGAACTGAACTAGAACTGACTAGAACTGAATTAGAACTGAACTAGAACTGAACTAGAACTGAACTAGAACTGAACTGAACTAGAACTGACTAGTACTGAACTAGTACTGAACTAGAACTGAACTACAACTGTACTAGAACTGAACTAGAACTGAACTACAACTGTACTAGAACTGAACTAGAACTGAACTAGAACTGAACTAGAACTGAACTAGAAAAACTAGAACTGAACTAGAACTGAACTAGAACTGAACTAGAACTGAACTAGAACTGAACTAGAACTGAACTAGAACTGAACTAGAACTGAACTAGAACTGAACTAGAACTGAACTAGAACTGAACTAGAACTGAACTAGAACTGAACTAGAACTGAACTAGAACTAGAACTGAAGAACTGAACTAGAACTGAACTAGAACTGAACTAGAACTGAACTAGAACTGACTAGAACTGAACTAGAACTGAACTAGAACTGAATAGAACTGAACTAGAACTGAATAGAACTGAACTAGAACTGAACTAGACTGAACTAGAACTGAACTAGAATGAACTAGAACTGAACTAGAACTGAACTAGAACTGAACTAGAACTGAACTAGAACTGAACTAGAACTGAACTAGAACTGAACTAGAACTGAACTAGACTGAACTAGAACTGAACTAGAACTGAACTAGAACTGAACTAGAACTGAACTAGAACTGAATAGAACTGAACTAGAACTGAACTAGAACTGAACTAGAACTGAACTAGAACTGAACTAGAACTGAACTAGAACTGAACTAGAACTGAACTAGAACTGAACTAGAACTGAACTAGAACTGAACTAGAACTGAACTAGAACTGAACTAGAACTGAACTAGAACTGAACTAGAACTGAACTAGAACTGAACTAGAACTGAACTAGAACTGACTAGAACTGAACTAGAACTGAACTAGAACTGAACTAGAACTGAACTAGAACTGAACTAGAACTGAACTAGAATGAACTAGAACTGAACTAGAACTGAACTAGAACTGAACTAGAACTGAACTAGAACTGAACTAGAACTGAACTAGAACTGAACTAGAACTGAACTAGAACTGAACTAGAACTGAACTAGAACTGAACTAGAACTGAACTAGAACTGAACTAGAACTGAACTAGAACTGAACTAGAACTGACTAGAACTGAACTAGAACTGAACTAGAACTGAACTAGAACTGAACTAGAACTGAACTAGAACTGAACTAGAACTGAATAGAACTGAACTAGACTGAATAGAACTGAACTAGAACTGAACTAGACTGAACTAGAACTGAACTAGAACTGAACTAGAACTGAACTAGAACTGAACTAGAACTGAACTAGAACTGAACTAGAACTGAACTAGAACTGAACTAGAACTGAACTAGAACTGAACTAGAACTGAACTAGAACTGAACTAGAACTGAACTAGAACTGAACTAGAACTGAACTAGAACTGAACTAGAACTGAACTAGAACTGAACTAGAACTGAACTAGAACTGAACTAGAACTGAACTAGAATGAACTAGAACTGAACTAGAACTGAACTAGAACTGAACTAGAACTGAACTAAACTGAACTAGAACTGAACTAGAACTGAACTAGAACTGAAATAGAACTGAACTAGAACTGAACTAGAAATGAACTAGAACTGAACTAGAACTGAACTAGAACTGAACTAGAACTGAACTAGAACTGAACTAGAACTGAACTAGAACTGAACTAGAACTGAACTAGAACTGAACTAGAACTGAACTAGAACTGAACTAGAACTGAACTAGAACTGAACTAGAACTGACTAGAACTGAATTAGAACTGAACTAGAACTGAACTAGAACTGAACTAGAACTGAACTAGAACTGAACTAGTACTGAACTAGTACTGAACTAGAACTGAACTACAACTGTACTAGAACTGAACTAGAACTGAACTACAACTGTACTAGAACTGAACTAGAACTGAACTAGAACTGAACTAGAACTAAACTAGAACTGAACTAGAACTGAACTAGAACTGAACTAGAACTGAACTAGAACTGAACTAGAACTGAACTAGAACTGAACTAGAACTGAACTAGAACTGAACTAGAACTGAACTAGAACTGAACTAGAACTGAACTAGAACTGAACTAGAACTGAACTAGAACTGAACTAGAACTGAACTAGAACTGAACTAGAACTGAACTAGAACTGAACTAGAACTGAACTAGAACTGAACTAGAACTGAACTAAACTGAACTAAAAACTAGAACTGAACTAGAACTGAACTAGAACTGAACTAGAACTGAACTAGAACTGAACTAGAACTGAACTAGAACTGAACTAGAACTGAACTAGAACTGAACTAGAACTGAACTAGAACTGAACTAGAACTGAACTAGAACTGAACTAGAACTGAACTAGAACTGAACTAGAACTGAACTAAACTGAACTAGAACTTGAACTAGATCTGAACTAGAACTGAACTAGAACTGAACTAGAACTGAACTAGAACTGAACTAGAACTGAACTAGAACTGAACTAGAACTGAACTAGAAGTGAACTAGAACTGACTAGAACTGAACTAGAACTTGAACGACTAGAACTGAACTAGAACTGAACTAGAACTGAACTAGAACTGAACTAGAACTGACTAGAACTGAACTAGAACTGAACTAGAACCGGAACTAGAACTGAACTAGAACTGAACTAGAACGAACTAGAACTGAACTAGAACTGAACTAGAACTGAACTAGAACTGAAACTAGAACATGAACTAGAACTGAACTAAGAAACTGAACTAGAAACCTGAACTAGAATACTGAACTGACGAAACTGAACTAGAACTCGAACTTAGAACTGAACTAGAACTGAATCTAGAATGACTGAACTAGAACTGATCTAGAACTGAACTAACTGAACTAGAACTGAACTAGGAACTGAACTAGAACTGAACTAGAAACTGAACTAGAACTTGAACTAGAACTGAACTAGAACGAACTAGAACTGAACTAGAACTAGAACTAACTAGAACTGAACTAGAACTGAACTAGAACTGAACTAGAACTGAACTAGAACTGAACTAGAACTGAACTAGAACTGAACTAGAACTGAACTAGAACTGAACTAGAACTGAACTAGAACTGAACTAGAACTGAACTAGAACTGAACTAGAACTGAACTAGAACTGAACTAGAACTGAAACTAGAACTGAACTAGAACTGAACTAGAACTGAACTAGAACTGAACTAGAACTGAACTAGAACTGAACTAGAACGGAACTAGAACTGAACTAGAACTGAACTAGAACTGTACTAGAACTGAACTAGAACTGAACTAGAACTGAACTAGAACTGAACTAGAACTGAACTAGAACTGAACTAGAAATGAACTAGAACTGAACTAGAACTGAACTAGAACTGAACTAGAACTGAACTAGAACTGAACTAGCACTGAACTAGAACTGAACTAGAACTGAACTAGAACAGAACTACAGCAGAACTAGAACTGAACTAATTTCTCATTTATATATTATGAGAAAAACTGTCAATCAATTTGAAAACTTTTTAACCTTTTAGGCCCAGATTTAACCTAGTTAATTACTGTTAATCTTCAAAACATTGAAACTAAATTCATTCATAATGTTTTATGTGTAAAACTGTCAATCATTATTTTTTAAAACTTAAATAATTTTTTTCTTTTCTTTCTAGCCATAAAAATCCCTGTATGATAATTGTTACATATAGGAATCAACAAATTGAGGTGAGTGAGATCTCTCTATATAAAAATTGATTGAAATTGAAATCCATTAACTTTTTTTTGTAACAACTTGAGGTTTTTATAAAAAGTAGAAGAAAAAAGTTAAATAAATTTGTAAAATGTAAGTATATGAGTAATAAGTGTAGAGACAAAGCTAGAAAAAAGGCAAGTGTTTCTTTTTCTACAAATGTGTCTTAATAATAAGACTACGCGACACACAGGTAACTTTAGCAGGGACGGACATTTATAAATAAAAAACGATTTAAATGTAGTATAATTTTTTTTCAATTTGTTTCATAGAAATAAAACTATTGATATGCATAGGTGCACATGTTCAATGAGCAAATACAGGAAAACCACAAAATTGAATTTACCGCCTCACATGATTTCAGATGCATTGATTTTTTCAGTTATTATTTCTACACAAAGACTGTTAAATGGCTGTTGCAATTGTAAATGTCGATTGAAAATAAAATCAAGAAAATAAAAAAAAACGTTTTTAAGTGACATAAGTGTTAATGTATATATAGAGAAAGAAAATGAACTTATGAACTGTTTTTATTGGTTGCACTGAGAGAAAAATATTACTTGATAGAAAAAATCTGTCTTAAAATTTCTATATTAAACTTATTACTACTTAAAACTATTAATAAATTATGTAAATTGGAAATTTACTTACAGTACTTACTTTTCTTTTTGAGAAAGGGCGGCGCATCACCTGGCATACCTCTAGGATCGGACATTTCCATTAAGGGATTATAAAGTTTTCCGGGATCAATGCCAGGTGGAAATAAGCCCAAGGGTGAGTCCAACCCAAACACTAGAAGAATAGTACAAATAGAAAGAAAATTCAATTAAAAAATATTCTGAAAAGTTAAACAAATACATATTTTAGATTAAATTGGAAAAAATAACAAACACTTTCCGGGGAATAAGGGGTTTGAATGGAAGATCACAATATTAAGGGATTTTTAAGGAATGAATGAATGGAAATGGAACTAGAGCTGAAGTAGAATAGAACTAGAAAAGAACTAACACAGAACTAGAAAATAACTAGAACAGAACAAGAGCAGAACTAGAACAGGACAAGAGCAGAACTAGAACAGAACTAGAACAGAACTAGAACAGAACTAGAACAGAACTAGAACAGAACTAGAACAGAACTAGAACAGAACTAGAACAGAACTAGAACAGAACTAGAACAGAACTAGAACAGAACTAGAACAGAACTAGAACAGAACTAGAACAGAACTAGAACAGAACTAGAACAGAACTAGAACACAACTAGAACAGAACTAGAACACAACTAGAACACAACTAGAACTAGAACAGAACTAGAACAGAACTAGAACAGAACTAGAACACAACTAGAACACAACTAGAACAAACTAGAACAGAACTAGAACAGAACTAGAACAGAACTAGAACAAAACTAGAACAGAACTAGAACAGAACTAGAACAGAACTAGAACAGAACTAGAACAGAACTAGAACAGAACTAGAACAGAACTAGAACAGAACTAGAACAGAACTAGAACAGAACTAGAACAGAACTAGAACAGAACTAGAACAGAACTAGAACAGAACTAGAACAGAACTAGAACAGAACTAGAACTAGAACAGAACTAGAACACAACTAGAACACAACTAGAACACAACTAGAACACAACTAGAACACAACTAGAACACAACTAGAACACAACTATAACACAACTAGAACACAACTAGAACACAACTAGAACACAACTAGAACAAAACTAGAACAGAACTAGAACAGAACTAGAACAGAACTAGAACAGAACTAGAACAGAACTAGAACAGAACTAGAACAGAACTAGAACAGAACTAGAACAGAACTAGAACAGAACTAGAACAGAACTAGAACAGAACTAGAACAGAACTAGAACAGAACTAGAACAGAACTAGAACAGAACTAGAACAGAACTAGAACAGAACTAGAACAGAACTAGAACAGAACTAGAACAGAACTAGAACAGAACTAGAACAGAACTAGAACAGAACTAGAACAGAACTAGAACAGAACTAGAACAGAACTAGAACAGAACTAGAACAGAACTAGAACAGAACTAGAACAGAACTAGAACAGAACTATAACAGAACTAGAACTAGAACAGAACTAGAACTGAACTAGAACTGAACTAGAACTGTACTAGAACTGTATTAGGACTGCACTAGAACTGAACTACAACTAAACTAGAACTGAACTAGAACTGAACTAGAACTGAACTAGAACTGAACTAGAACTGAACTAGAACTGAACTAGAACTGAACTAGAACTGAACTAGAACTGAACTAGAACTGAACTAGAACTGAACTAGAACTGAACTAGAACTGAACTAGAACTGAACTAGAACTGAACTAGAACTGAACTAGAACTGAGAACTGAACTAGAACTGAACTACAACTAAACTAGAACTGAACTAGAATTGAAGTAGAACTGAACTAGAATTGAAGTAGAACTGAACTAGAACTGAACTACAACTGAACTAGAACTGAACTACAACTGAACTACAACTGAACTAGAACTGAATTAGAACTGAACTAGAACTGAACTACAACTGAACTACAACTGAACTACAACTGAACTACAACTGAACTATAACTGAACTAGAACTGAACTACAACTAAACTACAACTAAACTAGAACTGAACTAGAATTGAAGTAGAACTGAACCAGAACTGAACTAGAACTGAACCAGAACTTAAGTAGAACTAAACTAGAACGAAAGTAAAAAACTGATAAATTTTAGATATTAAATTACAATTAAAAATTAATAATTTTTTTATGGCCAAACTGCAGTTTTGCATTTTTAGCTTAAATGATTCTTATCAATAGCTGCTATTTTAATTTCAACATATCTCCAGCAAAATTTGCTATTGTTTTATATTCATTTAATAAATTTGACATAAGAAACAATAGCTGTTATTATTCTATTAAGATTTTCTGCTTGAAGTATTCTACGTTCCGTGTTTTTTCCACAAAAACTCCATATAGGAGGTTAGTAGAAGAAATACTACCCACTCTTCACTTAACAATAGAAACAAATAAACGTAATTTCTTAAGATTTTACTCTATATGTTGCAAAGGATGTGTAACTAACAATAAACCAAATTCATTGCATAAGTGGTAGAAAAACTTAACATATACTGGGTACTAAAAGATTTCTGTTTTTTTTTTTTTTTTTTTTTGCTTACTTGCTCAATAGAATCCTTGAAATTGTATAAAAAGAAGGGAACAAGAAAAAAAAGCATATGACAACGCATATAATATTGACATTAAGCAGCGAGCTAAAGTAAAGATAAAAAGGATGTGAGTGTGTGATGGAAGAGTGTGGGGTTGCAGCAAGATTGTATGATTATGAAGAATATGATGATTTAAACAAAAGCCTTGACAAAAGCTTCCTTAAGATTTCAAAAACATTAATATGATTTGAATACAGTCAGTCAGTCAGTCTGTAGATATGGCTGTCTATGTGTGCATATGTAGTGCTGAAAAAATACTATATGTCACATTTTATTATGAAGACAATAATTCTGTTTGCGCTAAAAAAAAGGAATATATTTGTGTTTTTCTTCGTCTTCTTCTTAACAAATCATTATGTTGATTTTGACTTTAATTTGTTGGCATTAAGCATTGAATATGATTTAAATATATGCCGCCTTTGGTTTGAAGAAAACTTGGATTTTTTTTTATAAAAATGATTTCCTTTTTTATAGATTTTGGCATATAAACTCTTAACTTCCGTGCTAAGGATTTCTTGGCGTTTTCTTTTTTTCGCGTTTGCATAATATATTTTAACAGAAAATTTTTAAAAGAACGCTACTTTGGGTATAAACCTGTATAATGGCATAGAAATTTTAGGGTATAGAAGATTTCACTAAGTTTTTGCTTAGTTTTATGTATTTAAACATAAATTGAGGTGTGGTGAGTTTCACTTTGTTAGTGGTGAATTTTAAATTTTCTTTAAAATTAAAGCAAATTGTTATTTTCTTTAAGTTTTTGAATTTGTTATTCATTTAAGACAAAAATTGAGGTGTGGTGAGTTTTTTTACTTAGTGGTGAATTCTGAATTAGCTTTAAATTTAAAGAAAATTGTTAGTTTTTTCAAGTTTTTGAACTTAAAATACATTTAAAACAAAAATCTAGGTGTGGTGAGTTTTTTGTTCTTAGTGGTGAATTTTGAAATTTTATAAATTAAGAAAAATTAAGCTATTTTAATAACAATTCAAAGTTTTTGGCATAAAATTGACTTTTAAAATTCAACACTTTTACATGCTTTACCTCTTGTACTCCTATTACTGCTTTATCCTCCTGTTCTAATCTCCTAAGAAGTATTCTATTTCAGTCGCCTATTTCTCTTGATCTACTTTTTCTCTCATATGACTTTTAAACATTATTTTTTTGGTCTTTTCCCCCCATGACTTTAGTTTATTTATGCAGTAGTTAGTGGGAAACAATTTTTTTTATTGCTTGAAAAAACTCAACATTCATTTTTGTCGCATTACCTTCATAATTCCTTTGCCAGTCTTTAATTTATTTTGTATATATCCTGCATAAATATATGTAAGGACACATTTTATTCTTTTTTTTAAGAAATCTACATGCATGTCCTCCTTGCAATCATAAATTGTATAAGGGAATCTCACTACTCTTTAAGTAAACGGATATTATTAATACGTACAGTTTGGAAAATTTCATGTGGTGGAGAAAAAAACACACACACACAAACTGTCTGTTTTGCTAAGGTTTTTGTTTGTTGTTGTTGTTTTTTTTTATTACAAATCATGAAATCGTAAATGTAGAAAAAGTTTATTGAGTCAGAAATATTGTGTGCTAAAAGCTATATATTTGTCAATGTTTAAAGTTGAAAAAAACTTTAAAAGAAAATTTCTTTAAAACTTTAAAACTAAAACACCTCACGATTTGAAATGACTTTAGTCAACTAAACATTAAAGCCAAATTATACCCTTATATAGAATACACACTTAAAGTTAGAAAACCATTTCAAAATGTTAACATTTTAACTAAAATGGTAGGTTAATGGCTTAATATCTTAATTAAACTTGTTTTTCTATTAATATTTTTAAGTTTTTGATATTTTTAAACAAAAATCCAAGTGTGGTGAGTTTATTCTTTTAGTGGTGAATTTTGAAATTTCTATATAAAACTGAAATTAAGGCCTTTTAAATAAAACCAATGACATTTCTGACTAGTTGACACAAGAAAAGTTTTTAAATGTGAACTTCACCCTTACAAAATTTTCAAAACTCACCTCAATGTGTTCATATTTGAAAAAAACATAAATTTTTTAACAAATTCATAAGAAAATGGCTTGAAAATTAAGTGGAACTTTATTATTCTTTAATATTTTTCACTTCTTAATGATTCTAAACAAAATTCCAGGTGTGGTGAGTTTTTCTTTTTAGTGGTGAATTTTGAAATTTCGGCAAATTTTCATATAAATCAAAAATTTTTTCATATAAATCAAAAATTTTAGCTGCTCAAAATAACAACATTGAGTTTTTATAAAATATTTCATAAAAATACATGAAATGTGAAAGACTCGCTTAGAAAATTTACAAAATTCACCTCAGTGCGATAAAATTTTGTTAAACAATTTGAATTATAAAGAAAATATTAAGAAAATGGCTTGAAAACTAAATAGAACCCAATTTTTCTTAAATATTTTTCACTTTTTAATGTTTTTAAATAAAAATCTAAGTGTGGAATTTGGTAGTTGCTATAAAATTCGAAATAAAATACAAATTTAAGCTTCCAGGTGCAGATTTTGAAAAATCTTGCCAAAAATTTACTTTTTTAAGTAAGTTTTTGTGGTAAGTTTTTCTTCTTAGTGGTGAATTTTCCTATTTTAGCAAATTTTAAAATAGACACAAAACTAAAGTTTTTTAAATGAAGACTTGGCCAAAAATAAACTTTTTAAATTAAATTTAAGGTGTGGTGAGTTATTAAATTTTCTCAAAATTTAAAAAAATCTAAATTTAAGGTTTTTGAATGAAGATGTTAGCAAAAATTTACTTTTTAAACGAAATTTAAGGTGTGGTGAGTTTTTATTCTTAGTGGTGAATTTTTAAATCTTAGCAAATTTGGAAATATAATCTAATTTCAAGCTTTTTAAAATGAAAATAGTGCAAAAATTTACTTTCTAACCGACATTTTTGAGGTCTGATGGGTTTTTCTTTTTGTAAATTATCATATAATATACACATACATCCAAAAACCCCAAAGAAATTCTCTCCTCATTCCCTTGACATAACAAAGTCCTTGTAAAATCATCAATAAAAATATTATAATTTGATTTAAAAGACTCCCTCCTGTCTATACCCAACTGTTGCATTACTACAGCACGCATCAAAGGTCTTTCAACCAATCTACAATGAAGCAACACATTCCCTAATGTAATGCATAAGAGTTCAAGGAGGAAACTCCTTCTCATAACACATGTTGCATTCATGTGTCATAAGTACAAAAATAAGTAAACTCAAAAAAAAGGAATAACAAGTGATGGAATACTAGAGACAAAAAAACGTAACTCCTAAGAAGTAACGCAGTAGCTAGAACTGAAACAACTCGCAAAGTCGCAACAGTTATTAGCAGACAGATGCAATTGAGGCAAGAATATAATGTACAAAGATACTTATTAAAAAATATGTATGCAAGAAAAAAACACAACAATCCGAAAAGTAAATGTCATGTCATAATGTTAAAGTTATAAAAACAAAAAAAGCAAAGGAAACATGACAAACAGAGTAAACATGTTGCTTCAACATACACATCAAAGGGTCCTTGCTAGTAGCAAAAGGATAAATAAATATGTAAAGTATGAACAGAATCCCGAAGAAACTCTCACATGCGTTAATATAACATTTTATTAAGGATTTCCGCTTGTTTTATGAACATTTAATATGTTGTTTGTTAAAGGATAAAAAAAATGTTTGTTTTTTCTTTCTCTGAACGGTTAAAGGACTTTTTTTTGTTGCTTTATGCAATAAATAGAAAGTGTTTATTATTTTTTCTTACTAAAAACCTACTTAAGTACTCACTGTGCGGCGGAGTTAGCGCCAATGAAGACATACCGGGAAAGGGCAAAGGTGAGGGTGGATGTGGTGGCCCATCTTGAGGATTGTAATGTGGTGGCAGGCTCATGGGTGAAGTGGGTGTAAATTCTTTGCTTAAACGATTCATTGATTCTTCTAAACGTTCATGGGCCGATGGTCCTCCAGGGCCAGAGGGGGCCCCCGGGTTGGGTCCAAAAGGAGGCATGCCTGGCATACCCATTTGTCCTAGTATACTATTGGCATAAGCACTGTGTTGTTGCATTTCTCGGTGTTCGCGTTGCAAGGCTTGATCTCTTTCTCTGGAGTGCTGTTGTGAGACGGCAGCAGCAGCTGCAGCAGCGGCTAATGACAAATCCATTTGGTGTTCCATGTGTTGAAAGGGATTTTCACCTCTGGCAGCAGCAGCGGCGGCAGCTTCGGCCGCTGCCTGCATTTGTGCTTCCAAAACTTCCATTTTACATTGTGTTTCCATAGCACGTTCGCGATCTAATCTTAAATCTCTAAGGCTGGCTGAAGAAAAAGGATTCATGCTATTCTGGGAGGAATTGGGAGTCGAAGAGGAGGAGGGTTTATTCAATTGTCTTATATCCTTTAAGGATAATACAATACGATTGTTATTATTCAATTTTGTGCTATTGTTGTTATTGCTGCAGTCTTCATTATCGGAGGCCGAATGATGACCACTGGTATCGTTGTCTTTTTTGGTGGTGCACAAATCCTCGGGCCCATCGGAATTCATGGACAAGGCGGATTTGCGTCTTCTATTTAGCTCATTGGTATGATGTATTAACTGTTCAATATCCTCTTCCTCCTCCTCCTCTGCTTCAGGCTCTTCCTCGTGCACTCTATCTTCCTCCTCCATTTCCTCGGTGGAGTTTAAAGGCTCTGGCAGAGAATTGTTATTGTCAAAATTGGAATTATTATCCAAAGACTTATCATTGACAATTAGATCTTCGGGCTGTTCATGACTATCATTGCCACTGTCACGACCGCCCACCTGTTCCTCATCATCTTCTAGGGGTTCAGTTAATTCGGATTTAATCACAGTTTTTAAGGGATCTTCACTGAGCGCCTCCGTTTGTGGTTGTGGTGTTGAGGACTTATTTTCCGTAATACTTGAGTCTTTGTTGCATAAATCTTGTGGCTGTTCGTTGTTGTGATCTTGTGGTATGGGTGTAGTGGGTTTGCTGATCATATCATGGGTCAATTCTCCTGATCTTCTTCTGGGTCTGGCCTGTTTGCGGCGAGGCATGGGCGAAGTACATAAATCATTGTGACTTAAAGAATCATTTAACATTTCTTGATCACTTTCTAATTCATGTTCCAAATCACGTTCTCTTTCTCGTTTGCGTTGCTCCTTTTCACGTCTGTAGGAGGAACCAAATAATCGAGAGGGTAATATGATTTTGGAACCTGAGGTTACCATAGAGGGGGATTCTTCATCAAAACTGGAACATCTTTCCAATTCTGAAGATAGTAAAGAGGTTTCCAGCATGCCAAAATCATCTGGAGAGGCCGCTGGTGTGGGAGTATGTTCGGGTATAGAGCTTTCTACCAAACCACGGACTTGCAAAGACTCCCCAGCATCTATTAAGGTATGAAGCTTCTCCTGAGGCACACTAATCTCACCACGATACATAAAATCTATGATAGCTTGCACTACCCAGCCACGAAAATCTTTGAGCACTATTACAGGATGTTTACAGGGAGTATCGGCAAAAACACGCTGGAAAAAGGGTGAACAGGCCGATAAAACCATTTTATGGGCCCGTATGCTGGTCTCGGCACAAACGAGAGTAACATCCACCAAAGTTTTGCTCTGCAGTAAAGCATCAAAAGCACGCATTAAATGATTCTGATGATTATTCCATCTTAGGCTATAGTGGTCAGGTATAGAGGCAGCTGGTCTAGTAGTAACATTATTGGCCAATAATGTATTGACCATACTGTTGGCGGCGGCAGCAGTGAGCGAGTTAAAAGCTGTTGTTGTAGTCGTCGAGTTGCTATTATTGGTCATATTTGGTGTGCTAAGAGAAATGGGTGCTGTGGCCGAAGTGGTGGTGGTTAAAGCTAAAGCTTCTGCGGATTCTGTTTCCAAAGCCATGCTGTTAGCTGTAGGTGTAGGTGGTGTACCAGGTGGTATAATGGTGGTGGTGTTGTTGTTGGTAGTGGTTGTGTTATGATTTAATTCCAAATATGCAGCAGCAGTATCTGCCGTTAACGACAGTTTGCGCCTTTTAATGATTTCCTCTGATTCCTTTAACATTCAGTTTGAATTTTTCAAAAATGTTTTCTTTCTTATTTTCCTTTCCTTATTTTTTGGAAAATCTTTAGCTAGACAGTGTGTTATCACGTGAATGTCGTCTCCGTTTATTTGAAAATTTTGAAGGTTATTTTAATGTTTTGTAAAGATTTTACTTTTTTTTACTTCTATTCTCTTGTTGTTGTCAACAAAAACCCCGAATCACGTGTTGTTGGTTTAAAGAAATTTTTTAATAAGAGAAGGTAAGTTAAGAATGCTTGCTTCTATTTTCTTTTCTTAATTTTTTTTGTCTGTTTGTCTTCTTACAGCCTCTGTGACGTCGTATTTTCCTTTTGCTTGGTGTTAGTGGTATTTTTCCTTCTATATTTGCCACGTTTATTTTTTTTTCGCTTTCTTATTTTAAGGTTTAAAGTCCTTTAGAATTGTTATTAATGTCTGCAAAGATACAAAAATAAAAGAAATTTATTTATAGAATTATACATATAAGAAAAGGAAATAAAGGAAGAAATGTATATGTTTGTAAATAGAAACAATTTAAATAGAGAAATCTTAAAGTTTTTACTCTCGATTTAAGTTAAATTTACTCAAAATCGTAAGGTGAAATTTGGCTACTTGCAATTTTTCTAAATTAAAACGTTATTTTTAAGGAAAATTTTAATATTTTTAGAACATTTTTAACAATTTTCTTATTTTTCTGCTAAAACTGCCAAAAACTTTCAAATTGAATTTTGGCAACCCAACACTTTTTGAAAAACGCTTAAATTTTTAAGAAAATTTGTTGAAATATTGAATAATTTTACTAATTTTGTTTTAATACATCATATTGTATACAAAAACTGTAAAAATTTCTCAAAATGAAATTTGGCAACATAGCAATTTTTGCAAAATTAAGCTTATTTCTTATAAATTTTGCTCAAATTGAAAACCATTTAACTTTATTTCAATTAATTTGTATATTTTCTTTAAAAAAAACTATTAAAATTTCTCAATTTTGAAATTTGGCAACATTGCATTTTTGTAAAAAAGCTCAATTTTAATGAAAAACAAGTAAGATTTTCATACCTTAACTTGATTTCAATTGTTCTTTAAAACCTTTAACGGAAACTGCAAAAAGTTAAAAATTTTGAAATTTGGCAACATAGCAATTTATACAAATATAGCTAATTTTTAAAGAAATTAAATTATTTTTAAGGAATTATGCAATGCAAAAGTTAGACGGTCATATTTCTTAAGAAAATTCGAATTTTTCTTAAATTTGAAATTTGGCAACATAGCAAATTCAAAAATTAAACTCCGTTTTTTGAAGAATTTCAAGTTTTTTTAATATAATTTAACTTTATTAGAGTCAAGTATTAGTTTTTCCTATAAAATTTCAAAATTTTTTTGAATGTGAAATTTGGCAACATAGCATTTTTGAAAAACTAGCTTATTTTTGGAAAAAATCAAGGTTTTTAAAGCAGTTCATCTTTACTTGACTTAATCTTTAATTTTTCTTATAAAAAATTTAACATTTCTTGAATTTGAAATTTGGCAACAAGGCAATATTTTCAAAATTAAGATTATTTTCAAAACAAGTTTCTGTGCCATTTAGGTTAATTTTAAATATTTTCTATAAAATATGCTTAAAAAGTAATATATCCCACAATAATTGTTGAAATTTTTTTGTAAATGTGAAATTTGGCAACATAGCAATTTTTAAAAATCAAGCCTTTTGTCAAAAAATTTAAGTTTTTCGTACATTAAAGTAATATTTTCTGTAAAAACTGTCAAAAAATTTTCAAATTTGAAATTTGTCAACATCGCAATTTGTGTTAAATCAACTTATTAGTAAAAATTCTACAAAATTTGGAGTTGTTTGTGATACTTTCTTTGGCTTGAATTAATTTCTAAATATTTTATTAAAATTTCCTTAAATTTGAAATTTGGCAACATAGCCATTTTTAAATTTCAATTTATTTTCAAATAAATTCATAGTTTTTGCCAAACTTTCCGTTATAAAGTAAAAAGGTTTTGTTTCCTACAAGAATTGTTAACAAATTTGCAAATTTGAAATTTGGCAACATGGCAAATTTTCAAAAATGAATTTATTTGTTAAAAATTTACAAAATATGGACAATTTAGCTTTTTGTAAGTTCTATGAATCTGGAGGTTGAAATTTGGCAATATAGCAATTTTTGGTAAATTAAACTTATTTCTAGTATAACTGTAGTAATTTTATTAGAAATTTACTTGAATCGGTTTAGTTTTGTAATTGTATTATAAAAATGGGAAATTTTCAACAATTTGAAATTTGGCAACGTAGCATTTTCTTTCTAAATAAGGTTATTTATATGAAATTCTTGTAATTTCAGAGGCATTTACTCTTGACTTAAGTTAATTTGTAGTTTTTCTAAAAGAAACTGAATAGTTTGACCTAAATGAAATTTGGCAACGTAGCATTTTTCTGCACATAAGCGAATTTTTGTTAAAAAACGTTATATTTTACAGTTTTTAAAGTTATAAAAATTTCATATTACAATTTAAACATTATTTAAACTATGGTTCAAGTTTAACTTTAGTTTAAGCTCGTATTTAAACATAGCTTTATTAAATTATGCTTTAGCGAACTTATGTTTTATTTAAAAGTTTTTATAAGTTTAACTATAGTTTTGCTAACTTTTGTTTATGTTATGTTTTCTACTTTAAAACTGTTACCTTAACAATTGGAATTTCTTTATTTTTTTTTTAAATCTCTTTGAGTCTATTGTTTTATTAGCTTAAATTTAAAAAAGAGATTCATAATCTCTTCCTTCTCATCCAAAAAGCTTTACACGAATATTTTGACATATGCTATGTGATAATATGTTAATGAGTAATGTCATATATCATTTTAATGCCGTATGAAGAAATCGTGTTGTGTGATTTAAGGATATGTTTTTTATAAAACAACAGAAAAACATATGCTAGAAGCTGTGTGTTAAATCTACGTGTCTACATGCATATCCTTGAGGATATGTTTTGTATATACAAATACAATTTATTCCACATTGTTTTTATTTTCTTGTGATAATAGCTGATGTATGCGTTTTATATTTATCTTAATTTTTTTATTTCTTTTTTTCCTGACTTGCTTTCAGTTTTGTCTTCTAGTCAAGTGTTTAAAGTTGAAATTTTTTTCTTGATTTTTTTTCGTTTTGTTCCCCATTGAATCTAATTAATGCACGGCAAAGTGAAGTTAAGTTAGCTTTAACTTTGTGTAACATATGAGTAGTATGTTCTGCGAAGAAGTGTGCTTGCTTCTTATAAGACAGGTGTATGTTTGTCTTAGGATGGAACGGGTAGAGAGGTATGAGAAATATGCGCTCCTCATGACTTTATAATGATATTGGTTTAAGCGTTTATTTCTTGTTTTGGTATTTTTTATTCATTACTGAAAGTTTTTTTTGCAATGCTGACAAACAAATTAAAAAACTTGGTGTGTGTGTGTGTTATTTTTTCATTTCGAAAAACTGTATATTAGTTTTTTTGAAATGCATATCAAGGATATGCAAACATAAGTTTCTGTAAGTAGCAAATGAAAAGTATAACATTAAGAAGTTAAATTTACTTTACAGGATAATTTAGTAAAGGGTTTTCAAAAGGAAACACAATGAAAGCGGCAAACTACTAGCAATAGTATCTTATAGAAATGAAATTTGGCAACATAGCATTTTTTAATAAGTCTATTTTTGAGGAAAATTAAGGTATTTATCTTGTTTCATGAGATTGTGTTACATTTTCTTTACAAACTGCAAAATATTCTCAATTTGAAATTTGGCAACGTGGCATTTTTTAAGACATGTTTTTATTTGTCAAAATTTGAACAAAATTTTTAGAAAATATTTCTTTCTTTACAAGATTTTTGTTAAAATTTTCATAAAAAAAGTGAAAAATCCTCAATTTGAAATTTGGCAACATAGCATTAGTTTCAAATTAAGCTTATTTTAAAAGTAAATTGATGCCGTTTAACTTGTTAAGCATAATTGTGTTATATTTTATATAAAAAGTGTAAAAAATCTTAAATTTGAAATTTGGCAACATAGCATTTTTTCACAATAAGTTTATTTTTAAAGTAAATTACAACAAAATTAAAGAAATTCATGTTATTTCTTACTATGTTTTAATAGTTTCTTTAAAAACTAACAAAAATCCTTATTTTTGAAATTTGGCAACGTGGCATTTTTGAACAAATATGTTTATTTTATAAAATTTTAACAATATTTAAAGCAGATTTTTATCTTATTACATTAGTTTGTTAAATTTATTAGGAAATTTTAAAAAAAATCCAACATTTGAAATTTGGCAACATAGCATTTTTTTGAAATTAAGTTTATTTTGAAGGATAATTTCTCAAAGCTTAAACAATATCACTTGTTTTTTATTATTTTGTTATATTTTCTTTAAAAACCTCTAAAAATCCACAATTTGAAATTTGGCAACATGGCAATTTTTATAAATCGGATTATTTGATAAGAAAAAGTATAAATTTTTAAGCTTATTTATACGTGTTTGGTTTATTTAGTACAAAATTTCTTTAAAAATCATAAAAAAATTGCAACTTGAAATTTGGCAACATTGCAATTTTTTATAAACTAGACTTGTTGGTCAGACATTTCAAGTTTAATGCAAATACAAACTTTTTACATTTAATCAAATAGTAAAAATATGTTTAACAAGCTCTTGAACCTTAAACTAAGATATTGATTAACTAGGGTTTACTTAAACCCTGTTTGAACCATAGTTTAAGAACATATTTCTAAGAAAATATCCATAATTTTAGATTCTAGTCTGAATCCAAAAAACTTCTTCTTTTTTCACTTAAACGCTTTAACGCTTTGATTGTGTTTTTCCTTTTAACAACTTCCATATGAAACCTTGAATTATTTTTTCTTTTTTTCAAAAAAAGAGTTGTTTTTAAAGTGCAATGTTTCTTTAAAAAAAAATAGTAATTTACTTTTAAAACAGCTGTTACCACAAAATTTACTCTAGCTTTGTTTTTTTCCTCATATCATTTCAAGAGTTTTTTTCCTCATACAGACACAGGTTTCTTTAACTGTCTGTTTTTTATTTCGTTGTTGGTCGTAGTATTTAACTTGCAACAACATTTGTTTTACAACTTCAACATGAGGAGGAGATGATAATAATGATGACGATGACGTAGTGGAAAAAGATGTGTGTAATGAAAATGTTGTATGGAGTTAAAATAGGTATGATTTGAAAGTAAATAAAACCGCATATTAACACATGCTTAACGCTCAACTGCACTATATACAGTAATTAAATGGAAGAACATTTTTTTAAGGAGGACTAAGGAAAAAATCTCAGAAACAAGTTAAAGAAATTTTTTAAACTTTTAACATCTTCAAAACATTTTAAAATAAATTTTATTGAATGTTTAATTTAATTAAGTAATTTTTTAAAGGCCTTTAGTGTGTGAAGCCTTTTATTTATATTCCTCTTAGTTTTCTGTAATGTCTATTCTAACATATTTCTAGTTAAATTTTCTCTACGAACACATATGATCTTATCATGAATGTAAACATTTAAAACATTTCTTTATTTGGGGAACAAATAACATGACTATATTCAATATTTGTCAGAGATAAAGTGAATGTAAATTGACATATGAAAAACTCACATGTGATATGAAAAGATGTTAACAAGAATATGTGAAATATTTTCAAAAGAATCGAGATTTATTGAGATAAAAAGGTCTAAAATAACTAGATTTGAATTAGAAACGACCAACAGCTAAACACGAAATGAACTAGAATAGAACTAGGAACAGAACTAAAACAGAACTAGATTAGAACTAGGAACAGAACTAAAACAGAACTAAAACAGAACTAGAACAGAACTAGAACAGAACTGGAACAGAACTAGAACAGAACTAGAACAGAACTAGAACAGAACTAGAACAGAACTAGAACAGAACTAGAACAGAACTAGAACAGATCTAGAACAGAACTAGAACAGAACTAGAACAGAACTAGACAGAACTAGAACAGAACTAGAACAGAACTAGAACAGAACTAGAACAGAACTAGAACAGAACTAGAACAGAACTAGAACAGAACTAGAACAGAACTAGAACAGAACTAGAACAGAACTAGAACAGAACTAGAACAGAACTAGAACAGAACTAGAACAGAACTAGAACAGAACTAGAACAGAACTAGAACAGAACTAGAACAGAACTAGAACAGAACTAGAACAGAACTAGAACAGAACTAGAACAGAACTAGAACAGAACTAGAACAGAACTAGAACAGAACTAGAACAGAACTAGAACAGAACTAGAACAGAACTAGAACAGAACTAGAACAGAACTAGAACAGAACTAGAAGAGAACTAGAACAGAACTAGAACAGAACTAGAACAGAACTAGAACAGAACTAGAACAGAACTAGAACAGAACTAGAACAGAACTAGAACAGAACTAGAACAGAACTAGAACAGAACTAGCCCTGAGCTAGAGCAGAACTAGATCAGAACTATAACAGAACTAGAACTGAACTAGAACTTGAACAGATCTAGAACTGAACTAGAGGTAAAACTGTCAACCTTGACATTCGCAAAACCCGTATACAATGTTTTTATACAAATTGTTTAGAAGAATATCAAAACGTAATACATTTAAATCGTTACAACTTGGCAAATAATAAACGGATTTATACAAATTAGATATCTTTTGAAAGCTATTAGCATATCCTTTCTACTTTTAATAGAAAGTCAAACAATTAAATATGGTGTCCTTGAAATTTTGAAATCGTATTCACGCAATAATTCAAAATATTACAACTTGGCCAAGACAAATTAGATATCTTTTGAAAGCTAATAGCATATCCTTTCTACTTTTAATAGAAAGTCAAACAATTTAATATGGTGTGTTTGAAATTTTGAAATCGTATTCACGCAATAATTCAAAATATTACAACTTTTTATTTATTTATTTATTAATTCATTGTAGATTACAAGCCCATATGGGCCTAGTTAATCTAGAACTTGGCCAAGACTCAACCGATTTAAAGAAATTAAGGTGTCATTTAAAAGGTAATAACATGAACTTTTAGTATAACTTAACGACAATTTAAAATGTCTTCTATAGGATTTGCCAGAGCGGCTCAAAGTTGTATGGAAAACAAATTAAATACAATATTTTTTTCAATCTTTTTTATATTAAACTTTATAATTTGTATTTAACACTTGTTTTTACAAATATTTTAATGAGTCGTTTTGAAGTTTGTCATTAGTTAAATGTTCTAAGAAAGTTTCTTGATTGTTCTAATCATGTATTTTGTATTACAACACACCTGGAGTAAATTTGTTTATAAAATTATGTATTAATCCTTGTATGTTGAAGAGTTTTCAAACGATATTATAGTAAAATTATCCAAAAATGTTAACAAAACTTGAATTTTCACTTATTTCTTATAAATTGCAAGAATTTTTAATTCTTTTTTTTTCAATATTTTTCTTGGTTAATCTTTAATATTTTTCTTTTGCTGTATAACTTTGTTATTTTATAAATTATTTTTCAAAAACTTTTTGTTTATTTTAATGTATTATTATTTACTTAATAATTCTTTTTAAGAATTGAAAACGAAACACACATTACCACATGTGTTGTTAACACGACAAGTGTTTAAATGTAACTGTTTTCTTAAACAATGCAAATAAACATAAGAACTAATAATGACAAGTGTGTGTAATGAAGAACAAACTTACATATCATCCCTAATATTAAGAAACACACACGTATACTATATATGGAATGCACAAACATACTCTCTAGATGCATTTGTACAAACAATAACAAAACTGCATGTTGTTTTTTGTTTTTTTCTTACTCGTAGAGAGTAAAAAACAAAAAAAAAACCCTCATAAAATTTTGTTAATCAGGTGCGTGATCATATGTGTTGACAAACACACGCACACAGATACGAAAAAGAAATGCAGGTAAAATGTAAACAAAAACATTTATTATAATAACAACAAATAATAACATCTTTATAATATTTACAAGAGAGTAAAGAAAATTTACTCTTTTTTAGGTAATTTAAAACACAAGTGCGGGTGTGTGTTGTTTACTTTTCTTATATATAGTTTGCATAAACACACACTAGCACACATACACGCACATTAGCTATGGCTAACTAAAACAGTTAGATACTTGGTGTAATACTAGTGGTAATAAAAATCTACAGTTATATTATTACTAATTTCACCATTTTTATTACTAGCAATTCTTAGTATTTTGCTCTTTTATTGGTTATGCATATTCATATGTGTTTACGCTTCCTTGTAATTGATCCTTTTTATTAAATGGACAATAGGCCGCCTGTTTTATACAAAACATTTGTCTGTTTTTATTGTTTATTTGTGTTTAGTTTAAGTTAGAAAATCTCGCGTTTTAGTAGAGGATTTATTATGAATATTTGTAAATTTTCTGCTAGATTAACGATTTTAAGCGACAGTCATAAAATTAATAACAGAGAGGAAAATTGTAAATAGATTAAAATGAAATTAAAGTGTTTTCAAATGTAGGGTACACAACAGATAATTAACATATGAACTTATATTGAAATTTGTAATTATTGTGGAAAATGTTGTCACAAATTTAGTAAAAAATTCAAAATGTTACAACTTTGCATATATACAACCGATTTAAACAAATTAACAGACTTTTGAAAGGTATTAACATTAACTTTTAATGGAAGATACAAACCATTCAAAACAGTCTTCTTTACTTTTGCAATTTGATTTCAAAGTTTACAATTTATGAAAAACTTTAGTTTAAACAATATTTCCAAGGCCTGTTTTAAAATCAAAATATTACAACTTTGGTAAAATTTCAAAAGTTTAAAACATTTCCAGTAACTTTGAAACTACTGTAATAACATGAACTATGAATAGAAAACTATAACAACTTTTTGGATAAATATAATCCTTTAGCTAAGTTTTGTAAAAAAAAAATTGAAAAAAGTTAATGTCATTAAAATGGCAATAATATGAACATTTTAAAAAGGAAATTTACAAAATTGAAATGTAAATTATGAGAAAACTTGTTAACAACATTCAATATACCGACGGCATTTTTAAATTTGCAAAATTCTTTAAGTTTTTGTATACTTTAACTATTTTTTATATTTTACTCAAATCGTTATTAAAAGTCAACTTTTGAAACAAAAAAACACAACTCTTTTGAAGAGAAATTGGTCTTAAATGTTAATTTCTAAATGAAAAATTTGAAAATTTTCTATTAAAATCTGTTAATTATAAAATTTTCCTTGATTTTGTCTATTATTACTAATAAATACAAATATGACCTTTGACCTCAAATGATGCCCGATCATCAGCGGTATCATTAAGACTTATATAAAACTAAATTTTGCCGATTTTTAAAGTGATACATATTTATGAGCCCTATTCAGGGGGTTCAGTTGTATGGGGGCCATACGAAATATTGGCCCGATTTTAACCATTTTCAATAGACTTCGTTCATGGATTAAAAGAAGTTTTTGTGTCAAATTTCATCAAATTATCTTGAAAATTGCGACCTGTAAAGTGCGCACAAGGTTTACATGGACACACAGACGGACGGACGGACGGACGGACAGACAGACATATCTAAATCGACTCAGAAAGGGATTCTGAGCGGATTGGTATACTTTGCGACCTGTAAAGTGCGCACAAGGTTTACATGGACACACAGATGGACGGACGGACAGACAGACATAGCTAAATCGACTCAGAATGTGATGATGGGTGTAAGACCAAAACGCATAAAACCCTCTCCACTATAGTGGTGTTGGGTATAATAATCAATACGAACAAAATTCTTAGAAACCCCTAGGAAATAGGAGTATTAAGAGCAACCCAGTACTTTGACAAAGAGTCAATGCATTCGAAAAAGACAGTAATTTCTAACTGGTTGCCTATAATTCGTCTTTCACCAAGAATATACTCTTTGTAAACGAGAGCGAAGATAGTCATCACTTTAGAGTACCATTTGTAAGCCATCAAAGACAGTAATCACTTTACAGTCCCCAAGTAATCTAGATAGTGGACATTTAGCAAAAATGTTTATTGCCGTTGATTGACTGATTTCTACTCGTAATCAATGGAATGGCGATTGACTTTGTCATAGGACAAACTCACTTTGAAATAGTTAGTCATACGAAAAGTAACCCTAAGTGGTAGTTAAAATTTGTAGTTTAGGTCTTTCCGGTCGAACAGCTGGAAAGATATTCGAAAGTCCCTTTATTTGATTTAAATTATGCGACAACCGAAAAAATGGTCCAAGTTAGGAGTCTTTGGGGTTTTTATTCATAACATCTGTCACGATTGCAGTTTCTTGAATCAAAATTTTCATTTTCAACACATTTTATTTTTCAAGTTCTAACTAAATATCATAAATATTTCTTCTTATTTGAAACGTTTAGATATATTCTTTTCTAAAGTCTTTGTAAAATTTTCACAGCACAACTTTGTAAATGATTTTATTGACATTTAAGCAACTCACTAAGCTGTTGTATGATCGTATATTTTACAACAAATTCACATTTCAAACTTAATTATCAGGCCAGATCTCAGATAATTCCATTTCGATCGAAAGTAAGTATTATTTCAGTATTATCGATCTCCGAAAAAAGTAAAACGACAAATTTTCGGAAGGAAATCCTTAAAATTTTTACAATGGAATTGACATTTTTTCCATTAACAAGATATTTTCTAAAAATAATTTCACTTTTGATCGAAATGAAATTCTTAAATAAATTTCAATTATTTAAACTTGTTATTAAAAGTTTTCGAAGTTGTAATATGATTTTTTAAAATTCTTATTGGATTTTTTTGTTTGTTTTAACGGAATTTTACATTTTGGAAACGTTTTAACTTTTAAATATTTTACTAAATATTTCATAATTTAATTTTCAACTTTTATATTTTTTTTAAATTTTCAAAAGTTTTTTTTTTGGAATTTTTCTTAAATCGAAATAATTTTTTGGCAACTTTCTTAAATTCTTATAAGATTTTTGTTTATTTTATTGTTGTCTTAAACATTTTTAAAATTTTTTAAATATTTAACAAATTCTTATAAGAAATTTTATAATTTTAAATATTTTTTTTTTTAAATTGAAAAAAAAAATTTTTAAATATTTGAAAAAGTCTTATAAGAATTTTTATAATTTCACATATTTTTAAAAAAGTAAAATATTTTTCTAAAATTTCTTTTTTATAAATGTTTGTTTAGTTTCAAAAGTTCTTATTGGATTTTTAGAATTATTAAATTTTTTTTAATTTTTTAAGCTTTTTTAACACTATTAAAACAAAAAGTTCTTAGAAGATTTTTGTATTAAATCCTTAAAATTTTTCTTATAAGATTTTTTTTTAAATTTAAAAATTATTTAATACCTTTTTTTCTTTGTTATTTTATCATTTTTTTAAGTTATTGTTTTATAAAATAATCCAAAAATATGTTTATGCTTTTTTCTTTAAAAGCTTGGAGTTATTAAATTTATTTAAATTTTGTTTTCTTTTTTTTTTTTTTTTAATTAAAAAAATATTATTTTCAAACACCCGCGCGTTTTACATTTTTTGTTCTAATATTACGAAAATCACAAACGAATAAAATTTGTATTTTGTTGTTGTACGTATGAAAGTCTTGTTGGTATTAAAAGAAAAATAAGAAAATTTTCACATACTAAACTTTCAATGTGTGTATGTGTAGTAAGGAAAGCACACACACACAAACACTCGTACATATAAAGATACATACATACATATATAAACAAATATGTATATGCGAGCGAAAGAGTTATGTGTACGAATGGTATATTGCGCGTATGTTTACACCGTTCAACTGTTTCGAAACGACTAATTCAAGTGATTTAACCAAAAAAATTATATGTGTGTATGGCCCATACATACAACATACACATATATAGCAACAACAACAACAACAAAACAATTTTGTAACGTACCAACAGCAACAACAACAACATGGCAAAGAAAATACACACATATAATAACACTCATATCCCATCCAAACACATCCAAAAAATATAGAAGAGAAAAACAAAACAAGAAAAAACGACAAAAAAATAAAATAAAAAACATACACACATATTTGAATATGAGTAAATATGTGTGTTAGTTTGGGTGTGTGTCTCTTTATATATGGGATGGTAGGAAAAAAGACACACACGGGGGAAAATTTTGTTTGGTTGTGTATGATTGTTGTTGCTTCTTGTTGGTAACATCCAACCAATTCATACATACACTCATGTGAGAAGGGTATAGTACATGTACGAATGAAAATCGTATGGAAAATAAATACAACAACAACACAACACAGCACACACTCCCATACATAAAGACATACACACACACACGCTCTTTACAACAAAAAACAAATGTAAGCCAGCCAAACCATCTAGCCAACAGTGACTGAAGAGTAAGAGTAAAAATGCTATATGGTGGGGGAGTTTGGTAAGGTTTTGCTATTGTTAGCTGCTGCTAAAATTTTATTTTGTTGTAAAGAGATGGAGGTTACCGGTTTTACTATTTCCACATCATCTTCGTTGTTGGGTTACACAAAAAAAAAATGTTTCGTAATGTATTAAATAAAAATGTACAAAAAAGTATAGCAACAACAACGAAATCATCATACAAACATATTAAAAACAACACACAACATAAATGTGTATGAAAACGTATGACAGTGAGCGCACGAGTATGTATGTATGTAGGTGTGTATGTGCAAAAAGGATATGGAAATTTTACTCCTTCATATAAGACAAGCACACAACACAGCTTAACATACATTATTTTTGGGTATGACTGATAAAAACGAACCCCAACATGTTAGACTCATACACATTACGTATGAGTAAGAAAAACAAAATTCGTCCTGTGTGTGTTTTTGCTTAAGCGAGAGAGTAGACGAAATGTCTTATTTGAATATGTTAAATGGTAATCACACACACAAATGATATTCATACGTAAGGTATATTTTCGAAACAACTCATTATTCGTTTGACTAATGAAATCTTTGGCAACCCAATAAGCAATGTTGGTTTGAAGTAAACTATAAGATGTTCAGAACTAGAACAGAACTAGAACAGAACTAGAACTAGAACAGAACTAGAACAGAACTAGAACAGAACTAGAACAGAACTAGAACAGAACTAGAACAGAACTAGAACAGAACTAGAACAGAACTAGAACAGAACTAGAACAGAACTAGAACAGAACTAGAACAGAACTAGAACAGAACTAGAACAGAACTAGAACAGAACTAGAACAGAACTAGAACAGAACTAGAACAGAACTAGAACAGAACTAGAACAGAACTAGAACAGAACTAGAACAGAACTAGAACAGAACTAGAACAGAACTAGAACAGAACTAGAACAGAACTAGAACAGAACTAGAACAGAACTAGAACAGAACTAGAACAGAACTAGAACAGAACTAGAACAGAACTAGAACAGAACTAGAACAGAACTAGAACAGAACTAGAACAGAACTAGAACAGAACTAGAAGAGAACTAGAAGAGAACTAGAACAGAACTAGAACAGAACTAGAACAGAACCAGAACAGAACTAGAACAGAACTAGAACAGAACTAGAACAGAACTAGAACAGAACTAGAACAGAACTAGAACAGAACTAGAACAGAACTAGAACAGAACTAGAACAGAACTAGAACTAGAACTAGAACAGAACTAGAACTAGAACAGAACTAGAACAGAACTAGAACAGAACTAGAACAGAACTAGAACTAGAACAGAACTAGAACAGAACTAGAACAGAACTAGAACAGAACTAGAACAGAACTAGAACAGAACTAGAACAGAACTAGAACAGAACTAGAACAGAACTAGAACAGAACTAGAACAGAACTAGAACAGAACTAGAACAGAACTAGAACAGAACTAGAACAGAACTAGAACAGAACTAGAACAGAACTAGAACAGAACTAGAACAGAACTAGAACAGAACTAGAACTAGAACAGAACTAGAACAGAACTAGAACTAGAACAGAACTAGAACAGAACTAGAACTAGAACAGAACTAGAACAGAACTAGAACAGAACTAGAACAGAACTAGAACAGAACTAGAACAGAACTAGAACAGAACTAGAACAGAACTAGAACAGAACTAGAACAGAACTAGAACAGAACTAGAACAGAACTAGAACAGAACTAGAACAGAACTAGGACAGAACTAGAACAGAACTAGAACAGAACTAGAACAGAACTAGAACAGAACTAGAACAGAACTAGAACAGAACTAGAACAGAACTAGAACAGAACTGGAACAGAACTAGAACAGAACTAGAACAGAACTAGAACAGAACTAGAACAGAACTAGAACAGAACTAGAACAGAACTAGAACAGAACTAGAAAAGAACTAGAACAGAACTAGAACAGAACTAGAACAGAACTAGAATAAAACTAGAACAGAACTAGAACAGAGCTATAAAAGTTAAATGTTTCTTTTCTTAACGAAAAAATCTAATTTTTTATAAAAAAAAAAACTTTATACTAACAAACTGTTGTAAATTGACATTAATACATTATTTTCTTTAAAAACTTCACTTATTGGGTTCTATCGAACCCTATACAGGATACTTGGTTGCAACCAAGTTGCATCAAACCAAGTCACACACATAAATATTGACATGATGTGTTTGATTTTGAGATGGTTGGAAAAGAAAAACTGAGTAAAGGCAACAAAAAACACACAACCTCCCACACACACACACATTTGAACATGTAAATTCTGTGTATGGATAAAAATGCTACGAATACGTTATCAAATTTAAAATAAAGTATACGCCATGTATGATGATGTTGAAAACGATAAAGAGACAACAACAAAATTTACTACATTTCTTTCAAATGACAAACCAATAACCAAATACAGTTGAAAAATTCTCTGTTATTTTTTTAAGAAAATAATATTTAGAAATAAATTGAGTTTTTTTTTTGTTTGATCCACGTAAGCAAATAATGAGAGTTGGATATAGAAAAATGGAATTGAGTATGAATTGGCACAACCCTCTTTATTTTAAACGAAAAAAAGAAATTGTATTAGAATTATCATCGTCACCATCATACATGAACTAATCATACATGTTTCCCGTTGTCAATGTGATACGTACAGACAAACATATTACATGTTGTTGGGAAAACTGATTTTTTAGGGGTTTCTTTTTTTATTTGGTTTTTGTTGGAAAAAAGGATTTTTTTTATTTTTTTGAATTAGAGAAAGAGAGGTAATGTTGTTTCTTTAGTGAAGAAGGGGGGTTTTTAACGTTGTTTATTTATTAAGGCACACGTTTGGTTGTTGTTGTTTTTGTATTATATGTTGTATATGTATAAGATTTACAGTTATCTGGGACTTTTTCTGTGTGTAGGGAGTTTATGTGATTTTGCTGTTGTTGTTGTTGGTATGAATTCTAATGATGAGTTGAGTTCATACGCGTACGCGACACACGTTGAGAACGTGCGCATAACATGTTTTAATATTTTGCTCATATATAGAGACAGTTAGATAGGCAAACATATTTACATACATACATATAGGAACAACAACAATATAAACTGAATATGGGGAATATATTTGTAAATGTTACATTTTATATTCATGCATGTTGTCTGATGAGAAACAACTCTTGCTTGTTGGCTGGCTGACTGACTGGTTGATGCCAGAGCAGGCTTATTTTTGGACTTTCTTTTAACTGTTGTAATGAGTAAGGTGTTTATTATCATTAACCAACATCATTATTATTATTACTCTTTATCTCTGTACTTGTTTTTTGTTTAATAAATATTTTTCATATGTTTCGTAAAAATATTATTTCGTACTCTTTTCTTGAATTAAGTGTGTTTTGTTTGATGGGTTAATGTTGCTGTTGGAAAATGCTCACTTTCATACTGAATTAGAACTAAACTAGAACTAAACTAGAACTGAACTAGAACTGAACTAGAACTGAACTAGAATTGAACTAGAACTGAACTAGAACTGAACTAGAACTGAACTAGAACTGAACTAGAACTGAACTAGAACTGAACTAGAACTGAACTAGAACTGAACTAGAACTGAACTAGAACTGAACTAGAACTGAACTAGAACTGAACTAGAATTGAACTAGATCTGAGCTAGAACTAAACTAGAACTAAACTAAAACTGAACTAGAACTAAACCAGAACTGAACTAGAACTAAACTAGAACTGAACTAGAACTGAACTAGAACTGAACTAGAACTAAACTGGAACTGAACTAGAACTGAACTAAAACTGAACTAGAACTGAACTAAAACAGAACTAGAACTGAACTAGAACCGAACTAGAACTGAACTAGAACTGAACTAGAACTAAACTGGAACTGAACTAGAACTTAACTAGAACTGAACTAGAACTGAACTAGAATTGAACTAGATCTGAGCTAGAACTAAACTAGAACTAAACTAAAACTGAACTAGAACTAAACCAGAACTGAACTAGAACTAAACTAGAACTGAACTAGAACTGAACTAGAACTGAACTAGAACTGAACTAGAACTGAACTAGAACTGAACTAAAACTGAACTAGAACTGAACTAGAACTGAACTAGAACTGAACTAGAACTGAACTAGAACTGAACTAGAACTGAACTAGAACTGATCTAGAACTGAACTAGAACTGAACTAGAACTGAACTAGAACTGACCTAGAACTGAACTAGAACTGAACTAGAACTGAACTAGAACTGAACTAGAACTGAACTAGAACTAAACTAGAACTGAACTAGAACTGAACTAGAACTGAACTAGAACTGAACTAGAACTGAACTAGAACTAGAACTGAACTAGAACTGAACTAGAAATAAACAAGAACTGAACTAGAAATAAACAAGAACTGAACTAGAACAGAACTAGAACTGAACTAGAACTGAACTAGAACTGAACTAGAACTGAACTAGAACTGAACTAGAACTGAACTAGAACTGAACTAGAACTGAACTAGAACTGAACGAACTGAACTAGAACTGAACTAGAACTGAACTATAACTGAACTATAACTGAACTATAACTGAACTATAACTGAACTATAACTGAACTAGAACTGAACTAGAACTGAACTAGAACTGAACTAGAACTGAACTAGAACTGAACTAGAACTGAACTAGAACTGAACTAGAACTGAACTAGAACTGAACTAGAACTGAACTAGAACTGAACTAGAACTGAACTAGAACTGAACTAGAACTAAACTAGAACTGAACTGGAACTGAAATAGAACTGAAATAGATCCAAACTAGAAATGAATTAGAACTAGAACAAATCTGCTTAAACTGTAGTGTGTTTTGTATGATGGTTTAATATTGTTGTCGTTTTTGTTTAGTCGGAAAATGAGTACTTATGCTCACTCTCATACAATTTAAACGTGTACAACATATGAGTTATCAACATGTTGTATATGTTTTTTTTTGTATTTATACTCATACATACAAATGTACATATGAAGCGCTTTTCCTTATTTGTTTCTAGCCATATCTTGCCTTTCATTCACAGACATTTCTCTAATTGGAAAATCTTGATAAACCCTCTCACATACGCAGCAACTTACAAACACACACCCCACATATAAAACACACACATGTCTACACACACTCAGTTTAACAGTTATTACTCCCCTCTTCATATGTTTACAACTCATGCTATAGTAGAGTATGTAAACAGAGTAAGTACATAATAAGTACAAAATAGATTTTCCTCTATGAGAGAAAGAGAGAGCATAAAAATGAGCGCATATGTATTACACCCTCATACCCTCATATGTTGAACATATGAGTACATACACATATTCGTTCACACATCGTATAGAGAAAAATATTTTCCTTTTATCATCATCATCGTCATATTGTTGTTGTTGCTACATATTGTACTCATATGTTTTGTTGTTTATATTTGTATGAAGCCATATGCATACATGTATTCTTTTTGTTGTAATGTTTTGTTTTGTATTTTTGTGCAATTTTCCTATTTGTGGTTGTTTTTGTTTAAAAGCGTAACTGTATTGGTGGAAATTTGTATAAAAGACGCCTACTTTTTCTCTATATACTCATAATGCTCATATAGTACATACATACGTACATATTTGTACAAACATACATACATGTGGGTACACACATATGGTTTTATATATAAATACATTCATATGTATTTATGTATACATACACCTAAATAAGTACAAATGTCTTTTTCTTTGCCTTCATTTTTATTTAATTGTTTTGCTTTTAATTTGCATATTATACATTTTTGTTAGTTTAATTGTTTTTTCTCTTAATTTTCTTCATAGTCTCGTTTTCTTTCTTAAATTTTTTGTTTGTCAGGTTTCTTGTTTTGGGGGGTTTTCTCTGGCATTTGCATAATTTTGATTTATTTTTTCTTTGTGTTGATGTGTTTCTTTGCTTTGTTTTTCTTCATTCCTATATTATTTTAATTATTTTTTTATGTTAAGCTTTGTTTTTTTTCTGACACAATAGCTGACACACCTTACTTTCTTTCCATTTTTTACATTTACTTAATAAAAAAATGGCTATAATGGAATATCTGTATAAAATTTAAAAGAAATACATATTTAAATTTAAAACTTCGTCATATTATCTAAGGGAAAAATTAAATAGTCGACAACGGGGGGGCTATAGACTAAACTATTGGCTAGACTACGGACTAGACTAAAGAATAGAATATGGATTAGGTTAGGTTAGGTAAGGTAAGGTATCGAGGGCAGCTGCTTCATGAGCAGCTCACTTGGGTCCATTTAAGGTTGGTCCCGTTGTGTTACCCTAGTGGTCACAGGAGTTTGTTATGTATGAATTATAATAGACTAGTCTATGGACTAGACTATAGACTAGACTATAGACTAGACTATAGACTAGACTATAAACTAGACTATAAACTAGACTATAGACTATAGAATAGACTATAGACTAGGCTATAAACTAGACTATAGACTAGACTATAGACTAGGCTATAAACTAGACTATAGACTAGACCATAGACTAGACCATAGACTAGACTTTAGACTAGACTATAGAATAGACTATAGAATAGACTATAGACTAGGCTATAAACTAGAGTATAGACTAGACTATGGAATAGACTATAGACTAGGCTATAAACTAGTCTATATTATAGACTAGATTTTAGACTAGACTATAGCCTAGACTATAGACTAGACTATAGACTGGACTATAGATTAGAATATAGACTATACTATAGAATAGACTATAGACTAGACTATAGCCTAGACGATAGACTAGACTATAGACTAGATTATAGACTAGACTATAGACTAGACTATAGACTAGACTACAGACTAGACTATAGACTTGACTATAGCCTAGACTATAGACTAGACTATACACTAGACTATGGACTAGACTATATATACTAGACTATATAGACTAGACTATAAAGACTAGACTAGACTAGACTAAATAGACTAGACTATATTGACTAGAATATATAGACTAGACTATATAGACTAGACTATATAGACTAGACTATATAGACTAGACTATACAGACTAGACTATATAGACTAGACTATACAGACTAGACTATATAGACTAGACTATATAGACTAGACTATATAGACTAGACTATATAGACTAGACTATACAGACTAGACTATATAGACTAGACTTTATAGACTAGACTATATAGACTAAACTATATAGACTAGACTATACAGACTAGACTATATAGACTATATAGACTAGACTATATAGATTAGACTATATAGACTAGACTATATAGACTAGAATATAACGACTAGACTATATAGACTAGACTATACAGACTAGACTATATAGACTAGACTATACAGACTAGACTATATAGACTAGACTTTATAGACTATGTAGACTAAACTATATAGACTAGACTATACAGACTAGACTATATAGACTAGATCTCATAGACTAGAATATATAGACTAGACTATATAGACTAGAATATAATGACTAGACTATATAGACTAGACTATATAGACTAAACTGTATAGACTAAACTGTATAGACTAAATTGTATAGACTAAACTGTATAGACTAGACTGTATAGACTAGACTATATAGACTAGACTGTATAGACTAGACTATATAGACTAGACTGTATAGACTAGACTATATAGACTAGACTGTATAGACTAGACTATATAGACTAGACTGTATAGACTAGTCAATATAGACTAGACTATATAGAATAGATTATATAGACTGGACTATATAGAATAGACTATATAGACTGGACTATAAGCTAGACTTTAGACTTGAATACAGACTATACTATAGACTAGACTACAGACTAGACTATAGCATAAACTATTGAATATATGTACTATAGATTGAACTACATATACATACATAGACTATAATATAGGCTAAATATAGTCTAAACTGTTGGCTGTTGTCAAAACTACAGACATGTCTATAGTCTTAGCTTTTGAATATTGGTTTATTTAGTTTTATTAATGTACGTTAATTAATTAAAATTTAATTGAGAAATGTTTGATCTGCATTTTTTTCATATTCAAAATTTCTATCATCCCCTCATCCATTGTTTAAACGTTAAAAATTAAGAAATCTTACTTTTATGTCCTTTTCTTAAAATTTTTCGTTTAACCCTTTTTTTCCTTTGAAGTATTCTCTTATTACTCGTGTCTTCTTTTTTCGTAAGGGAGGGGGTATAGAGTGTTGAGTTCTTTTTTTCGCATTTGACTTCTTTTTTATCTTTGCGCTGTTTTTTTTTTTATTATTTCTAAACATATTTTAGAAAAAACTATTATACGTTCGGTTTTTTTCTTAGTGAGTTGTAGGACATGCGCTTTGAGGTAATTTTTTTTCTTTAGAGTAAGAAAAACATTTGTGCCAGAGCAGCATTTTCCTGGCGTAGATTTTCATTGTGAAAATGCAACAAATATATGAATATTTATTTTACATATTTTATCATTTATATGACCTCTAAGAAAAGAAAAACTGTGAATGGTTTTGTAAGTTTAAGAAGAGGATAGAGGAAGGTGGTAAAAAAAGGATTAAAAGTACAATCAACTAAAAAATATTGATTTTTTTAAAAATAGAGGAAAAATGAATGAAGATAAAGTGAAAAGCATTGCAACGTTGCAGTTTTAGAGACTTAAATTAAAGAAAGTTTTGACTGTCGATCAGAACTGAAAGCGGAAGTTCAAACTTTTTCACATCACACACAAATATTTGTTGAATTTATCCAGGCCTGAAATCTATATTGCTATAATTTAAAAGGAAATATTTATAATCCAAATATATTTCTCTAAATATTGATAAATAGAAAGTCGTTAACTAAAATTTATGCAAATAAAAATCCATATATACACGTGTGGTTTCGATAAATATTAAATCCGATACGCATGAGCATCTGTTTAACAAAAAATATGAAAAAAACACAACACGACAACAAACAGACACCTCGAACAAATACCGAGGAAAGATACACTTTCACAGATACTTTAGCAGCCTTTCTACTCCACAACTACACGATAACATTTGATCTGGCTCAATGTTAAATTAATGAAGCCTGAAGTATTGAAACGAGAAAAAAAAATAACAGATACTCACAGCCAGGGTTAGCGATTATGCAAATTTTGACTATTTTTTTTTTTTTGAAATGAAAATATTTTTAATGATTTTCTACTTTTCATATGCAAATTTTGTGATTCATTTGTTGTATGTGTTTTTTTTCATCTCTCATAGAAAATGATCAAATCAAATGCTAAACCAAGCGCAAATATTAAATGAGAATTAGACACATCACAGCTATAGAAAGGAAGTGAAAGGAGTGTAGGGATCGTATGTGTGTGTGTAACACACACATGAGATTTTACACCTTTCTTTAGTTGTTTTGCTTTGTTGGTATTGTAAATCAAGGATTTAGTTTTAAAAATAGTTTATTTGCCATAGTTGTATACACTGTCATTGTTATTAGAGTTTTTGAAAAAAAATCTACCTACGTGGTTCGAAATATGGTAAGGTTTTGTAAATTATATAAAAAAATTTAATGTTAAATAAGTAGGGGTTGATATTTGAAAATTTATGCAAATTAGTTTTTTTCTTAACTTTTATAGTTTTTTCTCTCTTGTATAATGTGTGCAGCATAAAAAAATTGTCTATAAAGAAAAATATGGTTTTAGTAAGTCGTATAAAAAAGTTGTTTTATTCTGAAATGTTATGTAAACTTTAATTCAATAGTCCACAAATCTAGTCTATAGTCTAGTTTATAGTCTAGTTATGTCTAGTTTATAGTCTAGTCTATAGTCTAGTCTAGTCTAGTCTATAGTCTAGTCTATAGTCTAGTCTATAGTCTAGTCTATAGTCTAGTCTATAGTGTAGTCTATAGTCTAGTCTATAGTCTAGTCTATAGTCTAGTCTATAGTCTAGTCTATAGTCTAGTCTATAGTCTAGTCTATAGTCTAGTCTATAGTCTAGTCTATAGTCTAGTCTATAGTCTAGTCTATAGTCTAGTCTATGTCTAGTCTATAGTCTAGTCTATAGTCTAGTCTATAGTCTAGTCTATAGTCTAGTCTATAGTCTAGTCTATAGTCTAGTCTATAGTCTAGTCTATAGTCTAGTCTATAGTCTAGTCTATAGTCTAGTCTATAGTCTAGTCTATAGTCTAGTCTATAGTCTAGTCTATAGTCTAGTCTATAGTCTAGTCTATAGTCTAGTCTATAGTCTAGTCTATAGTCTAGTCTATAGTCTAGTCTATAGTCTAGTCTATAGTATAGTCTATAGTCTAGTCTATAGTCTAGTCTATAGTCTAGTCTATAGTCTAGTCTATAGTCTAGTCTATAGTCTAGTCTATAGTCTAGTCTATAGTCTAGTCTATAGTCTAGTCTATAGTCTAGTCTATAGTCTAGTCTATAGTCTAGTCTATAGTCTAGTCTATAGTCTAGTCTATAGTCTAGTCTATAGTCTAGTCTATAGTCTAGTCTATAGTCTAGTCTATAGTCTAGTCTATAGTCTAGTCTATAGTCTAGTCTATAGTCTAGTCTATAGTCTAGTCTATAGTCTAGTCTATAGTCTAGTCTATAGTCTAGTCTATAGTCTAGTCTATAGTCTAGTCTATAGTCTAGTCTATAGTCTAGTCTATAGTCTAGTCTATAGTCTAGTCTATAGTCTAGTCTATAGTCTAGTCTTAGTCTAGTCTATAGTCTAGTCTATAGTCTAGTCTATAGTCTAGTCTATAGTCTAGTCTATAGTCTAGTCTATAGTCTAGTCTATAGTCTAGTCTATAGTCTATAGTCTATAGTCTATAGTCTAGTCTAGTCTATAGTCTAGTCTATAGTCTATAGTCTATATAGTCTAGTCTATAGTCTAGTCTATAGTCTAGTCTATAGTCTAGTCTATAGTCTAGTCTATAGTCTAGTCTATAGACTAGTCTATAGTCTAGTCTATAGTCTAGTCTATAGTCTAGTCTATAGTCTAGTCTATAGTCTAGTCTATAGTCTAGTCTATAGTCTAGTCTATAGTCTAGTCTATAGTCTAGTCTATAGTCTAGTCTATAGTCTAGTCTATAGTCTAGTCTATAGTCTAGTCTATAGTCTAGTCTATAGTCTAGTCTATAGTCTAGTCTATACTCTAGTCTATAGTCTAGTCTATAGTCTAGTCTATGTCTAGTCTAGTCTATAGTCTAGTCTATAGTCTAGTCTATAGTCTAGTCTATAGTCTAGTCTATAGTCTAGTCTATAGTCGTCTATAGTCTAGTCTATAGTCTAGTCTATAGTCTAGTCTATAGTCTAGTCTATAGTCTAGTCTATAGTCTAGTCTATAGTCTAGTCTATAGTCTAGTCTATAGTCTAGTCTATAGTCTAGTCTATAGTCTAGTCTATAGTCTAGTCTATAGTCTAGTCTATAGTCTAGTCTATAGTCTAGTCTATAGTCTAGTCTATAGTCTAGTCTATAGTCTAGTCTATAGTCTAGTCTATAGTCTAGTCTATAGTCTAGTCTATATAGTCTAGTCTATAGTCTAGTCTATAGTCTAGTCTATAGTCTAGTCTATAGTCTAGTCTATAGTCTAGTCTATAGTCTAGTCTATAGTCTAGTCTATAGTCTAGTCTATAGTCTAGTCTATAGTCTAGTCTATAGTCTAGTCTATAGTCTAGTCTATAGTATAGTCTATAGTCTAGTCTATAGTCTAGTCTAGTAGTCTAGTCTATTAGTCTAGTCTATAGTCTAGTCTATAGTCTAGTCTATAGTCTAGTCTATAGTCTAGTCTATAGTCTAGTCTAGTTAGTCTATAGTCTAGTCTATAGTCTAGTCTATAGTCTAGTCTATAGTCTAGTCTATAGTCTAGTCTATAGTCTAGTCTATAGTCTAGTCTATAGTCTAGTCTATAGTCTAGTCTATAGTCTAGTTCTATAGTCTAGTCTATAGTCTAGTCTATAGTCTAGTCTATAGTCTAGTCTATAGTCTAGTCTATAGTCTAGTCTATAGTCTAGTCTATAGTCTAGGTCCTATAGTCTAGTCTATAGTCTAGTCTATAGTCTAGTCTATAGTCTAGTCTATAGTCTAGTCTATAGTCTAGTTCTATAGTCTAGTCTATAGTCTAGTCTATAGTCTAGTCTATAGTCTAGTCTATAGTCTAGTCTATAGTCTAGTCTATAGTCTAGTCTATAGTCTGGTCTATAGTCTAGTCTATAGTCTAGTCTATAGTCTAGTCTATAGTCTAGTCTATAGTCTAGTCTTAGTCTAGTCTATAGTCTAGTCTATAGTCTAGTCTATAGTCTAGTCTATAGTCTAGTCTATAGTCTAGTCTATAGTCTAGTCTATAGTCTAGTCTATAGTCTAGTCTATAGTCTAGTCTATAGTCTAGTCTATAGTCTAGTCTATAGTCTAATCTATTGTCTAGTCTATAGTCTAGTCTATAGTCTAGTCTATAGTCTAGTCTATAGTCTAGTATATAGTCTAGTCTATAGTCTAGTCTATAGTCTAGTCTATAGTCTAGTCTATAGTCTAGTCTATAGTCTAGTGTATAGTCTAGTCTATAGTCTAGTGTATAGTCTAGTCTATAGTCTAGTCTATAGTCTAGTCTATAGTCTAGTTTATATTCTAGTCTATACTTTAGTATATAGTCTGGTCTATAGTCTAGTCTATAGTCTAGTCTAAAGTCTAGTCTATACTTTAGTATATGGTCTATATATAGTCTAGTCTATAGTCTAGTTTATAGTCTAGTTTATAGTCTAGTCTATAGTCTAGTCTATAGTCTAGTCTATAGTCTAGTCTATAGTCTAATCTATTGTCTAGTCTATAGTCTAGTCTATAGTCTAGTCTATAGTCTAGTCTATAGTCTAGTATATAGTCTAGTCTATAGTCTAGTCTATAGTCTAGTCTATAGTCTAGTCTATAGTCTAGTCTATAGTCTAGTGTATAGTCTAGTCTATAGTCTAGTGTATAGTCTAGTCTATAGTCTAGTCTATAGTCTAGTCTATAGTCTAGTTTATAGTTTAGTCTATACTTTAGTATATAGTCTGGTCTATAGTCTAGTCTATAGTCTAGTCTAAAGTCTAGTCTATACTTTAGTATATGGTCTAGTCTATAGTCTAGTCTATAGTCTAGTCTATATTCTAGTCTATAGTCTAGTCTATAGTCTAGTCTATAGTTTAATATAAAGTCTAGTCAATAATGTAGTCTACAGCCTAGGTCAAGTCTATAGCCTAGTATATGGTCTTGTCTATAGTTCAGACTTTAGTCTAGTCTGCTCTACAGAACAACAAAAATTAATGAGTTTGATTTTAATCTATATGTTGTAAGGATTCTTGTTACGCTAAAAATAGTTCGTACACAAATTGACATTGAAAACCCGAAATTTAGTTCTTTGCTATTTTAATTTTCCCTTAATTAAAGCTCAACAAATTTAAGAAAACTTTAATTTTTTCCCACACAAAAATTTGTCAGCATTGTTTTTATATAAAACAGGATCCTGTTAGCTGCTTGGCCGGACGGTCGGTTGGTTGGTTGGTCGATAATGTATTTAGTTGTTTTTGTTGCTTCTATTTCTTAATGTTTGTATGTGCCTTGAATATTTATCAAACCATTTTCACCAGGCAATAGTAAAACCAACTGTTTGATGGCTGATGCTAAACACAATGAAAAAGCACAGAAAACAAGGAACCTTTTGTATTAAATACTCTAAACACTCACAGACAAACAAACACATACATTTTATATAAACACTACTACTCTAGAGGAAAAAGGAAGAAAATGAGAAAAAATTAAAAAAAATGAAAAAAAAAAAAAAATTGTGGAAAAATCAACGAAGCGGCAAAGTATAGCAAGTGGTCAGAAAACTTTCAATTCAGTTTTAACTTAGTGGACATTCACAAGGAAAAATAATACGGATAAAATTTTTTAACTAAAAGAAAAAAAATTTAATAAGGAAAATATTAGCTAACCACAACAAAGTTGGCAAAAACTAATGAGGATAATAAATTAGTCAAATAACTATTCAAGCAGATATTTGCAGAGTTAGTCAAATGGATATTAAAAGGATTTCCTGTTGTAATTACAACATCTTCAATTCATATGTAAACGTGTGTATGACAGCAAAAACATTGTATGTGTGTGTTCATATTTCGAGATTAAATTTTGCGTTAGTGTGTATTGCAAAGCACATATGAGGAGTGTCCCTATGGAGGGTATGGACTACATTTTCCGATTGGTTTACTTGTTTTTTTTTTTTTTTGTTGCTGTTACATTCAACATATGTGTGTATGTGAATTTAGAAATATTAAGGAAAAAACTTTGATTTTTTTTCTACTTTTTTCAAATGTATCGGATTGTGCGCGTTGTTTAGATGTGTCGTTGTTGTTTTTTTTTTCCTACAACTGTTTAGTTTTTCCAAGTGCTAAATATGAGTTTTTTTTGGGAAAAAGTGTTTAGATATATGAATGTGTGTATATGTATGAATATGTGTGTTTTTCTTAATGTCTGTATGTGATTATCAGAAAAAAGGGAGTGGAATTAAATGTGGAAAAAAAGGATTGCCTTGCTGCTACGGTTGTAAAAAAAGTCTAAAATTTGAAATTAATAAAGACATTAATGAATTTTCTTAAGATTGCAGAACAAAATAATAAACAAACATTACCATAAACCTATGAGAGACTTTCACAAAAATATTTCCTAGATTTTACATCCAAAAATAACTAAAATGTTAAAACCGTCGGCAATAATTTATTTGTACCAAATGTCAATACCGTCGGCAACACAATTTATCCCTTAAAGGATAAAAATCGTTATTGGTCAACCATAAATTAAATTTAAATCGTTTAAATGAATCTTTTTTTATTCAAATCACTTCTCTAGAAATACCGACGGAGGTCTTGCTATGGTCTATTGTTTTTTCTTCAATCCGACTAGGTAAGCCTAGTCTATGGTACGTTCTAAAGTAACATCTGTAGATTCATTCACCTGCAGCTTCATTCATAGTATGATTTTATCTATAATATAATCAAAATAATTATCTAACATTCCGTTAACTGGTCTATATTCTAATAATGTCTAATTTATTTCTTGACCGGTAGTCTGTTTCGCAGTTACGTCTATATTCTGATCCATAGTCTAGTACCTACAATGATCCTCCATAGTTTGATCTATAATCTCATCTAGAATCTTGTCCACAGTACGTTTTATAAAAGGGCCTATAGTTAGTAAACTATCTGATCCATAGTCTTGCCTATAGTTTGATTTATAACCTATTTTTTTTAGTCTGAACTATGCTTTATGTAGTCCGCGTTTGGCCTATAGTCCGATGTATAGTGTATCGTATAATGAGCTGTAAAGCCTATTATATAAGCTTGTTTATAACCTGATCTAAAGACTGCACCATAGTCTGGTCTCTAGCCTATATTCTGATTTACATTCTGGTCCATAGTCTATTTTAGATTCAGGTTTACCCTCTGATCTATAGTCTAAATTACAGGGTAGTCTATAGCCAAGTCCATAGTCCGGTATATAGTGTATTCTATAGTGCGAAATGTATTCTGATTTTTAGCCTGTTAATTTATAGTTCATTGTATAGTCTTGTATATAGTTCATTGTATAGTCTTGTCTATAGTTCAGTCTATAGTCTAGTCTATAGTTCAGTCTATAGTCTAGTCTATAGTTCAGTCTATAGTATTGTTTAAAGTCAAGTCAATAGTCTAGTCTATAGTAAAGTCTACAGTCTAGTCTAAAGTCAAATCTATAGTCTAGTCTACAGTCTAGTCTATACTCCAGTTTATAGTATATTCTATAGTCTAGTCGTATAGTCTAGACTATAAACTAATTTATAGTCTAGTCTATTGTGTAGTCTAATGTCTAGTCTGTACTATAGTCTAGCCTATAGTCTAGTCTATAGTCTATAATCTAGTCTATAGTCTAGTCTGTAGTCTATAGATCTGACGGTTGTCTAGTCTATAGCTCCGTCTATAGTTCAGTCTATAGTCTAGTCTATAGTCAAGTCTATAATCTAGTCTTTAGTGTATTCAATAGTCGAGTCTATAGTCTAGTCTACAGTCTAAAGTCCAGTTTATAATATTTTCTAGTCTAGTCCATAGTCTAGACTGTAAACTAATCTATAGTCTAGTCTATTGTGTAGTCTAATGTGCAGTCTGTAGTCTAGACTATAGTCAAGTCTATAGTCAAGTCTACAGTATAGTCTATAGTCCAGTCTATAGTATAGTCTATAGTCCAGTCTATAGTATAGTCTATAGTCTAGTCTATAGTATAGTTTATAGTACAGTTTATAGTCTAGTCTATAGTCTAGTCTATAGTCTAGTCTATAGTCTTGTCTATAGTCTAGTCTGTATTCTAGTCTATAGTCTAGTCTATATTCTAGTCAGTAGTCTAGTCTGTAGTCTAGTCTATAGTCTAGTATATAGTTCAGTCTATAGTTCAGTCTATAGTTCAGTCTATAGTTCAGTCTATAGTTCAGTCTATAGTTCAGTCTATAGTCAAGTCTATATTCTAGTCTTTAGTCTAGTCTACAGTATAGTCTATAGTCTAGTCTACAGTATAGTCTAGTCTATAGTCTAGTCTATACTCTAGTCTATAGTCTAGTCTATAGTTTAGTCTATAGTCTAGTCTATAGTCTTGTCTATAGTATATTCTATAGTCTAGTCTATAGTCTAGTCTATAGTCTAGTCTATAGTCTAGTTTATAGTCTAGTCTAGTCTAGTCTAGTCTAGTCTATAGTCTAGTCTATAGTCTAGTCTAGTCTAGTCTATAGTCTAGTCTATAGTCTAGTCTATAGTCTAGTCTATAGTCTAGTCTATAGTCTTGTCTACAGTCTAGTCTACAGTCTAGTCTAGTCTATAGTATATTCTACAGTCCAGTCTATAGTCTGGTTTATATTCTAGTATATAGTCTAGTCTATAGTCTTGCCTATAGTATATTCTATAGTCTAGTCTAGTCTAGTATAGTCTATAGTCTATAGTCTAGTCTATAGTCTAGCCTATATTCTACTCTATAGTCTAGTCCATAGTATATTGCATAGTCTAGTGTATAGTGTAGTTTGTAGTCTAGTCTATAGTCTAGTCTATAGTCTAGTCTATAGTCTAGTCTATAGTCTAGTTTATAGTCTAGTCTATAGTCTAGTCTATAGTCTAGTCTATAGTCTAGTCTAGTCTAGTGTAGAGTATAGTCTATAGTCTAGTCTATAGTCTAGTCTTTAGTCTAGTCTATAGTCTAGTCTACAGTCTATGCTATAGTCTAGTCTATAGTCTAGTCTATAATCTAGTCTATAGTCTAGTCTATAGTCTAGTCTATAGTCTAGCCTATAGTCTAGTCTATAGTCTAGTCTATAGTCTAGTCTATAGTCTAGTCTTTAGTCTAGTCTATAGTCTAGTCTACAGTCTAGGCTATAGTCTAGGCAATAATCTAGTCTATAGTCTGGCCTATAGTCTAGCCTATGGTCTAGTCTATAGTCTAGTCTATGGTCTAGTCTATAGTCTAGTCTATGGTCTAGTCTATAGTCTAGTCTATAGTCTAGTCTATAGTCTAGTCTATAGTCTAGTATATAGTCTAGTCTATAGTCTAGTCTATAGTTTAGTCTATAGTCTAGTCTACAGTCTAGTTTATAGTCTAGTCTATATTCTAGTCTATAGTCTATTCTATAGTCTAGTCTATAGTATAGTTTGTAGTCTAGTCTGTAGTTTCTATTCTAATTAGTTCTTTTTACGATTTACCGTCGGTTTTAGATATTTTTTGCTCACAGGTTCAATAATCAAGAGACAAAAGAATGTAGCATTCGTTTTTTTTTTAAATCATCAGCAAATTAATAAAAAAAACTGGCTAAGATATGAGGCAGAAACCCCATCCTTTACAATATTTTTTTCTTATTAAAGAAACTTCATATCTTTTAATATCTATTGTTATTATTTATGAACACACACATACAATTTTCTTATATTTTTTTAGCAGCTCAAATTACATCTTTAAGACACAAGAAACCTGAAAGCAACATTGGACAACAATAAAAAATTAAATAGAAATGACAGGACAACATATACATATATAAACAAAATAGTAGAAAAAATTGTTGTTTGCCAGGACAACAAGGATTTATTTTACTCTGCATACGAGCTAAATTATTTGTTTCAAAATTTTTCCTTTTTTTTACTCATCAAGACAATAAGACAAGGCAAGTTTATGATAGAAAATTATGAAAAAAGCACTAAAACGCTTTAGGTTATAAATAGTAGAGACATGAGTGGGAAGGGAAAAAAATGAAATTTTTGTTGATTATTTCTCTTAAGGAATAGTATGAATGGATAAATGGTGTGGTGTGGAGACGTCTGAAAATTAACGAAAAAATTCTGTTGGAAACACAAAATTAATGAATGTGTTTTTTTCTTCGCTGGGTATGGAGGGGGTGGTAAAAGAAAATCACAAAGTTGGAAAAAATATTCTGTTTTTGGGTAGAAAATTTATTTCATTTTATTTTTGCTTTCGCAACGAGCTGTATGAGACAAGTAATAATTGCACTCACTCTAAGGAGTAGTGGTTGAGTTTAAAAAAAAATATTTATTTCATTTTCGTAGATTTTTTGTTTCTATTTTGTTTGCTGCTTTTCGGCTCATATTTTTTATCCTGCAATGTACAGAATTTATACATTCGTTTTTTTTATAATTTTAATTTTCTCCTGGGTAATTGTCTGCTTTTGATGGAATCGTTTATTATTTTCATACATTTTTATTTATTATTTGTTTTTTTTTTTGGAGTTTTAGTGGGATTTAAAGAACTCATACTATAGTTTTGACATTCATTTAAGGAATAAGCAGAAGTACAAGATTTAATCAATCAATTGAAATCAGCAGTTTGAGGTGAAGTATAGAGACAAGTGAAATTCATGCTAAATAGAATTGTTTAATTTAGACAGAAATATACAAATTAGTGGGAGACTGCGAGTTATAAAAAATATTTAATGAAATTTTGAGGAGTCTAGAAGTCTGGGTATATATTAAAGATGCTAACAATATAAGGTAGTTTATAAATCAGAGTATAAATGAGTCCATGCATCCGACTTTAAATAAGACTATATGTGAGTTTATAGATCAGACAATAGAGTCTTTACATTATAGATCAGGCTATAGGCTTGTCTATAGTCTATCATACTTATAGATCAGACAATAGAGTCCTTACATTATAGATCAGACTATAGACAAGTCTATAGATCAGACTATGGACAAGTCTATGGATCAGACTATAGATAAGTCTATAGATCTAACTATAGTCTATCTGACTTTAGACAGGTCTATAGATCATTCCATAGACAAGCCTATAGAGCAGACTATAGACAAGTCTATAGATCAGACTATAAATCTATTGATTAGACTATAGGCATGTCTATAGATCATACTATAGACAAGTCTATAAAGTCGACTATAGGCAAGTCTATAAATCTGTCTATACACAAGTCCATAGAACAGATTATAGACAAGACTATAGATCAGAATACAGACAAGTCCATAGATCAGACTATAGATAAGTCTGTATATTAGACTATAGATATGTCTATAGATCTGACTATAGACAAGTATATAGGTCAGACAATAGACAAGTCTATAGATCAGACTATAGACAAGTCAAAAGATCACACAAGTCTTTAGTTGATCTATATTTAGAATTGTCCATTGATCAGACTATAGACAAGTTTATAAATCAGACTATGGATATGTCTATAGATTAGAATGTAGACAAGTCTATAGATCAGACTATAGATAAGTCTATAGATTAGATTATAGACAAGTCTATAGTTCAGACTATTAACAAGTCTATACTTAAGACTATAAACAGGTCTATAGTTCAGACTATTGACAAGTTTATACTTCAGACTAAAGGCAAGTCTATAGTTCAGACTATTAACAAATCTATACTTAAGACTATAAACAGGACTATAGTTCAGACTATTGACAAGTTTATACTTCAGACTAAAGCCAAGTCTATAGATCAGACTATAGTCAAGAGTGTAGTTCAGAATATAGGCCACACTACTGACGTGTCTATAGAAAAATAATAAACGTTTCTTTAGACTAATTATAGACGACATAGTTGACTATAGATAAGTGTATAAATCAGGCTACAATCAGATAGATCAGACTAAAGACGGGTCAATAGATCAGAATATATACTAGTCTATGCACCAGACTATAAATCAGACTAAAGAATGGTCTTTAGGTCATGCAATAATCTATAGATCAGATCATCGACGAGTCTGTAGATACGATTATAGAAGATAAATCAAACTATAGACAGGTCTACAGATCGTTTCTTAAACAGGTCTATTGGTGAGTATATATACGAGTTAGTATATACACGAATCCTGTCCGTCTTACTATACGTAGTTTAACGTCTTAATAATTAAACCCCATTTGTGTTACATCTTCCCTATTTCTATAAATTCCTTGTAGCAAGTCCATAAATTAGAAACTTATGTTTCCTACCCCTACTCCTCTTACCCACTAACAGCAAATATAAGATTTCTAACGAGACAAAAACTCATTATAATTATGGACAAACTGTACACACAAAATTAGTTGATAAAGAAAAATACAAGGAAAGGGTTGAGAAGGCGCCATAAGAAGTTGAAGAATTTTTAAAGAAACAGAAAACTTTTAAAAGTGAAAGTTTTCATTAAAAAGAATAATAGAAAAAAAAAACAACAACAACAACAACGAAGACAAAAGTATGAAAATACAGGCAAGACAATGTATAGTGAGTGAGTGTAGAGAGTAAGCAAGTATTGGAAAAGATTACGGTTACAATGATCCCAAAAACAAAATGAAATGTATTATTTGAGGGATAGGGGAGTAAGGGGGGGGGTTTAAAGAAAATTCTTTTGTAAGGAGAAAAAAAACACACATTTGAGTGAAAAACAATCCACGGAAAATGCGCATTTTTAAGGAAAACTTACTAACAATTTTTTCTACTCAACTAACAAACACCCATGCTAACTACACACAATGTACCAGGAGAATAATGAGGACTTTTTTTAACGCGGCGAGTGTTTTTTTTTTTACAAAAAGGAAAATTTGAGCGTTATTTTTCGCGTTTGGTTAATACGACTGTCTCTTTTCCTCGCTGTGAGTGATGTGTGTTAGTGGGTTGGGGGAGTAAAGGTGGGGTGTATGAGGTGGCATTAACCAGGGGGATTTGATTAAATATACCTAAACGTTTTTGTTTTCCAGTAGATATGTGTGAGAGTATATTAAGGACGAGCAAGGGTATACGAGGCAAATTGTTGTTGGTTGTTTATAGGTATTTAGTGGGGTGTATAAAGGGGAGTTAGAGATGTTACGCGTATGAAAAACTTTTACATAAATATATACACACTCATATACGCTTATGTTTGTAAATGTATTAATATGTATGTGTGTGTTTGTGTCTGTATGTTTAGGAACTCATACAAGAGTTATATGCTCACACGAGTTTTCCAATTCCATTTAATGTTTTTCATTCTGTTTTTTTTTTTTGGTGGGATGTGGTAGATGTTTAATAACGTTTCATTTAAAGATGTTGCTGATGCTGCTGCTTTTGTTGCTGTGGCGTATACTTGACAATTTTCCTACATCAACACACATACACAATGTTGTTGTTGCTTTATATGAATGTCGTATTTTATTTATGTTTGTATATATGAATGTATGTTTATTTGTGGCTACATCATCTACGAGTATATGTCACATGCGCGTACCACCGAAAAAAATCCATGAGTTTTTCATCTAAAACGGTTAAAAATGAAAGAGGAAAATACATACATCACCATTTGGTTTTGTATTAATGTAAGTATGTATGTATGAAGCAGGATCCACGGAATCCCTTATGAGCCGGTATTGGTATGTGTTTGAATGAGATAAGCAAATGCTTGCCAATGTTTATGTGTATATGTATGTATGTGAGTTGAATGTGTGTGCTTTTGTAGGTGCAATAACGTGTGGGAGTTGGACAATGTTATCAGCAAAAACCCACCCTTTTTCTACTTTCGGAATTCTATGAAAATCGTTTTTGTTAACACAATAAACATTTTCTCCATTTTTATTATTTTTTGCATTCAACATTAGATGAGTTTAAGTAACAAAGACCAACCGAAACGAAACCTTTAACAACCGGAGATTTAACAAAGTATTCGGGAAGTCAGTCAGGAAAAAACTAGACTATAGAATAAACTAGACCAGAAACAGCAGAATAGTGTAAACTAAATACTACACCATAGACTAGACTATAGACTATACTATAGACTAGACTATAGATTAGACTATAGACTAGACTATAGACTATACTATAGACTAGACTATAGATTAGACTATAGACTATACTATATAGACTAGACTATAGACTAGACTATAGACTAGACTATAGACTAGACTAGAGACTAGACTATAGACTAGACTATAGACTAGACTATAGACTAGACTATAGACTAGACCTTAAGACTAGACTATAGACTAGACTATATAGAACTAGACTATAGACTAGACTATAGACTAGACTATAGACTAGACTATAGACTAGACTATAGACTGACTATAGACTAACTATAGACTAGACTATAGACTAACTATAGACTAGACTATAGACTAGACTATAGACTAGACTATAGACTAGACTATAGACTAGACTATAGACTAGACTATAGACTAGACTATAGACTAGACTATAGACTAGACTATAGACTAGACTATAGACTAGACTATAGACTAGACTATAGACTAGAACTATATACTAGACTATAGACTAGACCTATAGACTAGACGATAGACTAGACTATAGACTAGACTATAGACTAGACTATAGACTAGACTATAGACTAGAGACTAGAGACTAGACTAGAGACTAGACCTATAGACTAGACTATAGACTAGACGATAGACTAGACTATAGATACTATACGACTAGACTATAGACTAGACTAATAGACTAGGACTATAGACTAGACTATAGATAGACTATAGACTAGACGATAGGACTAGACTATAGACTAGACTATAGACTAACTATAGACTAGACTATAGACTAGACGATAGACTTAGACTATAGACCGTAGACTATAGACTAGACTATAGACTAGACTATAGACTAGACTATAGACTAGACTATCAGAGCGGAGACTATAGACTAAGACTATAGACTAGACTATAGATAGACTATAGACTAGATTATAGACTAGACTTATAGACTAGACTATAGACAGACTATAGACTCTAGACCTATAGACTAGACTATAACTAAGACTATAGACTAGACTATAAGACTAGACTAGACTAGACTAGACTAGACTATAGACTAGACTATAGACTAGACTATAGACTAGACTATAGACTAGACTATAGGATATAGACTAGACTATAGACTAGAACTAGGCTATAGACTAGACTATAGAGTAGAACTAGACTATAGACTAGACTATAGACTAGACTATAGACTAGAATATAGACTAGAATATAGACTAGACTATAGACTAGACTATAGACTAGACTATAGACTAGACTATAGACTAGACTATAGACTAGACTATAGACTAGACTATAGACTAGACTATAGACTAGACTATAGACTAGACTATAGACTAGACTATAGACTAGACTATAGACTAGACTATAGACTAGACTATAGACTAGACTATAGACTAGACTATAGACTAGACTATAGACTAGACTATAGACTAGACTATAGACTAGACTATAGACTAGACTATAGACTAGACTATAGACTAGACTATAGACTAGACTATAGACTAGACTATAGACTAGACTATAGACTAGGCTATAGACTATACTATAAACTAGGCTATAGACTAGGCTATAGACTAAACTCAAAACTAGACTATAGACTAGACTATAAACTAAACTATAGAGTAGGCTATAGACTAGACTGTACTGCATACTAGACCATTAGTTAGGCTATACACTAGGCTTGGAAAATTTAAGCTGCTGGATACGTTCATACATCTATCCAGCTATCGGGTGGGTCTTTAATTTAAATTACTTAGGGTTTTGATAAGTAAAAGCTTTTATGATAGTTTTCTATAAGCATGAATGTAAGTACGTTTATTTAGGTTTGTATTTGTGTATATTTTGTGTTATATGTTTATATCCTTAATATTTTTCTTGCCAAAGTTGTCATCTTCATTTGAATGTAAAAATAGCAAACAAATTTTTATCTCTTTACCATTCGTTGAGATACAATGAACAAATAAAAGTACGAGTACTTCAAATAAGTACATACACGGGTAAAATTTTTATTTTTATATGTATATATTATTTTACATATATACATATGTAAAAGTAAATACATAAACATATTTTTGTATATATTAAATATTTCCATATACATACGTATGTACATATACATACATGTATGTACATTTATGTATATTGTATACAAAACATCCATACATTTCTACATATAAATAAACTGGGCGTGTTTTTCCCCATTAAGTACGTTTTGCTGTTTTTGTACATTTCACATTTTCCTTACTTATACGTACTTTTTTTTTGTGAAAAATCATTGTATGACTGGTGAATTTTCTTTCTTTATACGTTGGATACGTAGATATTTTTGCCATATATTTATTGTATCTATTGCTAAAGGAAAAACTGACTCGTACTCTCGTATATGGCAGAATGTATGAAATACATTTGAAAAAGTATTTTCTTTTTTTCTTCCACTGACTATTTCTTCATTTGAATGTATTTTATGAAATTTGTTTTTTATTTTTTTATACTTTTTTGACAAATCCTTTTTGCTTATTGGATGGTTTTTTGTCTCTCCTAAGGATTTACATTAAAATTGTTTTCTTTTGCGAGTTACTCGCAGCAGATGTATAAATGAATGAAGAGGCTGCTTGAAAAAAAGGTAGGTAGTCGGGTAGGACGAGAGGTTTTTGCTGGGCATGAGGGGGTTTAGTCCTCTAATAAAAAGTTCTAAAAACAAACAAATAAACAAAGATCCATCAACATTTGTTGTCATAAAAATTGACAACTTAATACAGTTGTTGGTTGTTGCTGCCGCTGCTGTTAATTGAATATTTGAAACGTTGTAAAATTTTATTAAATTTTCTATTTAATACTGAAATAATCGCAGAAAGGGAAGGGGTTTCTTATAATAATATGAAGTAAAAAAGACTAAATATAAAAAATACTATAGTCCGGATTACAGAGAAGTCTATAGTCTGGAGTATATACAAGATTATAATCTAGACTATAGACAATATTATAGTCTGGACTATAGACAAAACTGTAGTCTGGACTATAGACAAGACTATAGCCTGGACTATAGACAAGACTATAGCCTGGACTATAGACAAGACTATAGCCTGGACTATAGACAAGACTATAGTCTGGACTATAGACAAGACTATAGTCTGGACTATAGACAAGACTATAGTCTGGACTATAGACAAGACTATAGTCTGGACTATAGACAAGACTATAGTCTGGACTATAGACAAGACTATAGTCTGGACTATAGACAAGACTATAGTCTGGACTATAGACAAGACTATAGTCTGGACTATAGACAAGACTATAGTCTGGACTATAGACAAGACTATAGTCTGGACTATAGACAAGACTATAGTCTGGACTATAGATAAGACTATAGTCTGGACTATAGACAAAACTGTAGTCTGGACTATAGACAAGACTATAGTCTGGACTATAGACAAGACTACAGTCTGGACTATAGACAAGACTATAGTCTGGACTATAGACAAGACTATAGTCTGGACTATAGACAAGACTATAGTCTGGACTATAGATAAGACTATAGTCTGGACTATACACAAGACTATAGTCTGGACTATACACAAGACTATAGTCTGGACTATAGACAAGACTATAGTCTGGACTGTAGACAAGACTATAGTCTGGACTATAGACAAGACTATAGTCTGGACTATAGACAAGACTATAGTCTGGACTGTAGACAAGACTATAGTCTAGACTATAGACAAGACTATAGTCTTGACTATAGACAAGACTATAGTCTGGACTATAGACAAGACTATAGTCTGGACTATAGACAAGACTATAGTCTGGGCTATAGACAAGACTATAGTCTGGACTATAGACAAGACTATAGTCTGGACTATAGACAAGACTATAGTCTGGACTATAGACAAGACTATAGTCTGGACTATAGACAAGACTACAGTCTGGACTATAGACAAGACTACAGTCTGGACTATAGACAAGACTATAGTCTGGACTATAGACAAGACTATAGTCTGGACTATAGACAAGACTATAGTCTGGACTATAGACAAGACTATAGTCTGGACTATAGACAAGACTATAGTCTGGACTATAGACAAGACTATAGTCTGGACTATAGATAAGACTATAGTCTGGACTATAGACAAAACTGTAGTCTGGACTATAGACAAGACTATAGTCTGGACTATAGACAAGACTACAGTCTGGACTATAGACAAGACTATAGTCTGGACTATAGACAAGACTATAGTCTGGACTATAGACAAGACTGTAGTCTGGACTATAGACAAGACTATAGTCTGGACTATAGACAAGACTATAGTCTGGACTGTAGACAAGACTATAGTCTAGACTATAGACAAGACTATAGTCTTGACTATAGACAAGACTATAGTCTGGACTATAGACAAGACTATAGTCTGGACTATAGACAAGACTATAGTCTGGGCTATAGACAAGACTATAGTCTGGACTATAGACAAGACTATAGTCTGGACTATAGACAAGACTATAGTCTGGACTATAGACAAGACTATAGTCTGGACTATAGACAAGACTACAGTCTGGACTATAGACAAGACTACAGTCTGGACTATAGACAAGACTATAGTCTGGACTATAGACAAGACTATAGTCTGGACTATAGACAAGTCTATAGTCTGGACTATAGCTAAGATTATAGTCTAGACTATAGCTGAGATTATAATCTGGACTATAGACAAGACTATAGTCTGGACTATAGACAAGACTATAGTCTGGACTATAGACAAGACCATAGTCTGGACTATAGACAAGACTATAGTCTGGACTATAGACAAGACTATAGTCTGGACTATAGACAAGACTATAGTCTGGACTATAGACAAGTCTATAGTCTGGACTATAGCTAAGATTATAACCTGGACTATAGACAAGACTATAGACAAGACTACAGTCCGGACTACAGATAACATTATAGTCAGGACAATAGACAAGATTATAGTCTGGACTACAGACAACACTATAGTCAGGACAGTAGACAAAATTATGATCTGGATTATAGACAAGACTATTGTCTGGACTATAGGCAACACTATAGTTTTGACTATAGACATATATGTCTGAACTATAGATAAGACTGTAGTCTGGACTATAGACAAGACTATAGTCTGGACTATAGACAAGTCTTTAGTCTGGACTATAGACAAGACTATATTCTGGGGTATAGTCTGAGCTATAGGCAAGACTCAGTCTGTACTAAAGACAAGACTATAGTTTGGACTATATACAAGACTAAAGTTTGGACTATATACAAGACTATAGTCTGGACTATAGACAAGACTATAGTCTGGACTATAGACAAGACTATAGTCTGGAATATAGACAAGACTATAGTCTGGAATATAGACAAGACTATAGTCTGGAATATAGACAAGACTATAGTCTGGAATATAGACAAGACTATCTGGGCTATACTCTATATCCTCGATTTTCGACAAGATTATAGTCTGGACTACAAACAAGACAACAAAGAAGACTATAGTCTAGACTGTAGATATTTCTGCAGTTTGAGCAAGTCTGTATTCAGAACTATGACAAAGCTATAGTCGATTGACCGAAAACTTTTTGTAAATAGAAATCATCTTTTTAAAGTGTGGGAAAAGTAAAATCTTTTTTTTTATAAAATTATGAGCAATAAATATAATTGTTTTGATTTGTTTGTATTAATTGACCCCATAAACTAACAACCCATTGTGCAATATATTAGTATGATTATAACAGTAATAATAATAGTAGCTATAAGTAGCAATACTACCACCACTAAAAACAATTATTTTCTACAACCAAAACAACACTTCTTAAGTGGTCAATAGTCTGACTAGCGGTATAAAACTACTGCAAGTATCTATAAAAGTGTTGGTGTGTATATTTGCGTGTTTTTTCTTTAATAGTAGTAAAAAGTGTGGGAGCAACGAACGCATAAATCGATTTTTATCTACACTTCACTCCTTATAAACTGAGAAAACACACACCATTGTAAGGCGGTTAGTTAGTTAAACGCATAATATGAAGCTACCATACAGTTTAATAGACTCATTTGAAACTTTGTATTAAACTACCACTGGTTACTCTGACTCGGTCAGTATTTAAATTTCCATTTCCTTTGATAATTTTCGTTTCTTAAAGCATTATTTGGCCAAGAAAGTTTTATGTAAAATTTTAAAAGATTAGGGGAAAAAAACGTAAATGATACGGTGTGTGACATATAACATTGCTGGCTACTTGGGAAAATCTTGGTCTTTAAAAAATTTTGGTGAATTTTTTTTTGTTTTCTTTTGGGTTTCTTTTTATTTCCTATGTGTGTTAAAAACCAACTATATACAATTATGTTTAATGTATGATTTTTTGACCAACTTAAGTATTATATTTTTTTTACTACCAAAATGTATGTGCTCGTAGAGGGTTGAATTTCTTTTTCTTCTTCGTCGTAGGTTAAGTAATAAAAAATTATGATTTAAGCGTGGGAAAACCTAGTGAATAGTGTGAATTTTTTCACCAAGATCTTTAACTTTTTGTTGTGTGTGTCTTTAAGATTTTTTAGATTTAATGTATTTAAGTTTTTTTTTAATTTTCAATAGTTTGTAGGAGTAATTATGCGTTTGTAGGTGTTTTCTGCTTTATGGTTTTGTCATTTCTTTGAGTTCAGTTTAACAATGTGTGTGATGTATGTTAATATATTCTAATTTAAAACAAAAAAGTTTTTGACTTTTTTTCTGACCAACCCCATAGTAGATGTGTTTAAAGTTCAACGCTACTTTTATTGCTATTCTTTTTAATTTGTTGGTGTCTTTTTTTTGTTAAATTGTTTTTTTTTTTTGTGGTTATGGGAAAAAACTAATCAATATTTAGGAATGTTAAGAAAAAAAAGTTAACTAAGCGTAACCGAGATTTCTCAAAGATCTCTTTAGCCAGATAACGGTGTTACAAATTTTCTTTAAGAAGTTTTTTGTGCATATGAAATTTTTATAGTTTATTACTCTAATTTTTCATTACAGCAATAAATAGAAAATTTTTGGAAAATTTCCCATAAAAGAAAATTTACTAAAATTTTCTCGAATTTTTCTTGAAATAACTTCAGTTTTAGTTCAGCTCTAGTTTAGTTCTAGTTCAGTTCTAGTTCAGTTCTTGTTCAGTTCTAGATCAGTTCTAGTTCAGTTCTTGTTCAGTTCTAGTTCAGTTCTAGTTCAGTTCTAGTTCAGTTCTAGTTCAGTTCTAGTTCAGTTCTAGTTCAGTTCTAGTTCAGTTCTAGTTCAGTTCTAGTTCAGTTCTAGTTCAGTTCTAGTTCAGTTCTAAAAACTAATCAATATTTAGGAATGTTAAGAAAAAAAAGTTAACTAAGCGTAACCGAGATTTCTCAAAGATCTCTTTAGCCAGATAACGGTGTTACAAATTTTCTTTAAGAAGTTTTTTGTGCATATGAAATTTTTATAGTTTATTACTCTAATTTTTCATTACAGCAATAAATAGAAAATTTTTGGAAAATTTCCCATAAAAGAAAATTTACTAAAATTTTCTCGAATTTTTTCTTGAAATAAACTTCAGTTTTAGTTCAGCTCTTAGTTTAGTCTAGTTCAGTTCTAGTTCAGTTCTTGTTCAGTTCTAGATCAGTTCTAGTTCAGTTCTTGTTCAAGTCTAGTTCAGTTCTAGTCAGTTCTAGTTCAGTTCTAGTTCAGTTCTGTTCAGTTCTAGTTCAGTTCTAGTCAGTTCTAGTTCAGTTCTAGTTCAGTTCTAGTTCAGTTCTAGTTCAGTTCTAGTTCAGTTCTAGTTCAGTTTTCAGTTCTAGTTCAGTTCTAGTCAGTTCTAGTTCAGTTCTAGTTCAGTTTCTAGTTCAGTTCTAGTCGTTCTAGTTCAGTTCTAGTTCAGTTTCTAGTTCAGTTCTAGTTCAGTTCTAGTTCAGTTCTAGTTTCAGTTCTAGTTCAGTTCTAGTCAGTTCTAGGTTCAGTCTAGTTCAGTTCTAGTTCAGTTCTAGTTCAGTTCTAGTTCAGTTCTAGTTCAGTTCTAGTTCAGTTCTAGTTCAGTAGTTCAGTTCTAGTTCAGTTCTAGTTCAGTTCTAGTTCAGTTCTAGTTCAGTTCTAGTTCAGTTCTAGTTCAGTTCTAGTTCAGTTTCTAGTTTCAGTTCTAGTTCAGTTCTAGTTCAGTTCTAGTTCAGTTCTAGTTCAGTTCTAGTTCAGTCTAGTTCAGTTCTAGTTCAGTTCTAGTTCAGTTCTAGTTCAGTTCTAGTTCAGTTCTAGTTCAGTTCTAGTTCAGTTCTAGTTCAGTTCTAGTTAGTTCTAGTTCAGTTCTAGTTCAGTTCTAGTTCAGTTCTAGTTCAGTTCTAGTTCAGTTCTAGTTCAGTTCTAGTCAGTTCTAGTTCAGTTCTAGTTCAGTTCTAGTTCAGTTCTAGTTCAGTTCTAGTTCAGTTCTAGTTCAGTTTTCTAGTTCAGTTCTAGTTCAGTTCTAGTTCAGTTCTAGTCAGTTCTAGTTCAGTTCTACTAGTTCTAGTTCTAGTTAGTTCTAGTTTAGTTCTAGATTAGTTCTAGTTTAGTTCTAGTTTAGTTCTAGTTTAGTTGTAGTTTGGTTCTAGTTTAGTTCTAGTTTAGGTCTAGTTTGGTTCTAGTTTAGTTCTAGTTTAGTTCTAGTTTAGTTCCAGTTTAGTTCTAGTACAGTTCTAGTTCAGTTCGAAATCATTTATACATACATTTAAAATTACATTTTAAATTGCCTATTTAGCCCATTGTGCATAATGGTTTGCAGTGTTGGTTTATTTGTAATACACAAGTTGTTACCTTCTACACCTTAAGAACACAACTTTTAGCAAAATTTTCTTAAAAAAAAACGCGTATGTTTATTTGTATCAACTTAGACCGACCACTAACTCAAGGAAAAACTTTCTCAACTTGACCTCTGTGATAATAAAAATAAGGAAAATTTAAAAGAAAAAAACATAATAGATATAGTCACTACAATTACACTTAAAGTAAAAATGTTCTTGTATTTTTTGTTTAAAATTTAAGAAGCAACATTTTGCTTTGCACAAAATTTAAATTTTTTAAAATAAAGAAAAAAGAAAACCTGAGATGTTTATCTTTGTCATAATTTGCTTTGGGAATCAGTTACCATATTTGGCTACAGAAAACAGCAGTAGTTGTACGGTCATACATATTTTTGTTTTTTGTAATTTCTAACAAAAATATGAAAATATGAACTGAAGTTTTTCTAAAGGAGGGTGTTTTTTTCCCCAAAAATGTGATACAAATTTTACATGTTTTCGTGTGTTTTTTCTTTTGGTTTGTTTAATGGTGACAAGTACGTAGTACTTGTATCTGTATACATCCATCTATGTATTTGTATTCTTTTTTTTACCATATTTGTGTTTTAACAGTTTTGGTCATTGTATCTGGTGCTGTTATTTTGTATCTATTACGGTTTTTCTTGTTTTTGTATATTTTATTTAAAATTGTGTAGATTTAAATTTTTTTCTTTGAGACAATGAATTCTCATTATTTTTAATTACTGCTTTGTTGCTATATCTTTGTGTCTCATGTGTAATTAAGATATTTTTTTACGGGTTTTTTAAATAATTTTTTCTTACAAGTTCTTTACTTTTTTTCTTTTCTAATTTGTATGCTATCTTAGTTATTTTTAAGATGTTTTTTTCTTCTTTGTTTGTGTCCTTTCTAGTGTTTGAAGTTTATTTTAAAGGATGTTTGTTATAGGGATTAAAGATATTTTGGAGAATTATAAATATTTTTGGTTAAATTAGGGATTTATTTTGTGGTGGTATTAAGAGTCTTTAAAATATGAAAATAATTTCATAGTTCAAGGCAGGTGAATTGATAAAAATCTGTTCATTTAATTTACCATAATTGGATTATTTAAAAATTATAGATGAATTAGAACTGAACTAGAACTGAACTAGAACTGAACTAGAACTGAACTAGAACTGAACTAGAACTGAACTAGAACTGAACTAGAACTGAACTAGAACTGAACTAGAACTGAACTAGAACTGAACTAGAACTGAACTAGAACTGAACTAGAACTGAACTAGAACTGAACTAGAACTGAACTAGAACTGAACTAGAACTGAACTAGAACTGAACTAGAACTGAACTAGAACTGAACTAGAACTGAACTAGAACTGAACTAGAACTGAACTAGAACTGAACTAGAACTGAACTAGAACTGAACTAGAACTGAACTAGAACTGAACTAGAACTGAACTAGAACTGAACTAGAACTGAACTAGAACTGAACTAGAACTGAACTAGAACTGAACTAGAACTGAACTAGAACTGAACTAGAACTGAACTAGAACTGAACTAGAACTGAACTAGAACTGAACTAGAACTGAACTAGAACTGAACTAGAACTGAACTAGAACTGAACTAGAACTGAACTAGAACTGAACTAGAACTGAACTAGAACTGAACTAGAACTGAACTAGAACTGAACTAGAACTGAACTAGAACTAGAACTGAACTAGAACTTAACTAGAACTGAACTAGAACCGAACTGAACTAGAACTGAACTAGAACTGAACTGAACTAGAACTGAACTAGAACTGAACTAGAACTGAACTAGAACTGAACTAGAACTGAACTAGAACTGAACTAGAACTGAACTAGAACTGAACTAGAACTGAACTAGAACTGAACTAGAACTGAACAAGAACTGAACTAGAACTGAACTAGAACTGAACTAGAACTGAACTAGAACTGAACTAGAACTGAACTAGAACTGAACTAGAACTGAACTAGAACTGAACTAGAACTGAACTAGAACTGAACTAGAACTGAACTAGAACTGAACTAGAACTGAACTAGAACAGACTGTACTAGAACAGAACCGACTTTTCACTTAAAAATCCAATTTTTCACTAAAAATAAAATTATTAACAAAAAATCAAATTTTTCACTAAAAATTAACTTTTTCAAAAATTTTTCACTAAAAAAAATGTTTACTTAAAATACGACTTTTGTCAAAAATATAGAATTTCCTTAATTTTTGGTTGTTATATGTATTGCCATATGAAAAATGTAGATTTCAAAATGGTTGTTTTGTTGTATTCAACTAAAATACAATAAAACAAAAACTACAGCCTTAAGGAAAACTTATAATTTATTTAAAAATTAAATGTAATATAAAAATCTTAAATATTATTTATTAAAATAAATAAAATAAATAAAAATCTAATGTTTTGAGATGAGTGTTTATTTAAAAACCATTGTTCAGTGCACGTGTGCAGCATCTCCAATTGAGGATTTCAATATTTTTATATACAATATAAATATATCTTACACATTTTGATTACTATATTTAATTGTTTATAATATTAAACAAATATTTTATTTATAGAAAAACTAAACAAAAAGAAATCGAACCTTGACATATATGAATCAGAGAATAGATATCTTAAAGAAAATCTTAAAATATTTTAAAAACTAAATAACTTATTTATGAGGCATTGTTATAAAATAGATTTCAAAATTAACTAAACAAATTTAAAGGCCATTATTTGGAAATATAAAAAAATTTAACAAACATTTTATTTTTAGTTTAATAATTTTTTTATACTTTTTCAACTTTTAAAGTTGCTACTTTTCAAAATCTTAATTTTCAAAGGCTACTTGTTATTTTCAAATATTATCTTTATTAAAACAAAAAATATTTGCTTTAAAACTTAAACAAATTTACTTCGTTTTATTTAGTTATAAAACTTTTCACCCAACTTTTCCTGGGTGGTATTTGTTTTCAATATGTTTTACTATCTCTTCAGTATCTTTAAAGTGTTTGCTTTATGCTTGCCACAAAACAATAGATAGATACTTTTGCGGCTTTCTATATATTGGTGTGGCAACAATCACTAGCAGCAGCCTTACCATCACACAGTATTAGCCAACGTATGAGTTTTGCATTTTATATATGAATGTCTATATGCGACTTACTACAGTGACTGTTGCAGCAGCATGTGCTGCATACATATCATTTGCTGAATATTTTTCTTTCGATTTTTGCATTCAATTCATACAATTCATGATGATGACCTTAAAATTAGCCCTGAGGCTTTGGGTTGCTGTTTGTGTTTAATTTTTTTTATTTACATTTTATTTCTTCTTTTGATTTGCTTACATTACTTGACTTCACTTCAAGTAACTGGTGGTTGCAACAATAAAAAAATATTGCATATGTTGGCAACAATTTGTTGTTGAATTGTTATATTGCTAAAATAACGCCTTTTTTCCATACGCTATAGAAAAAGTATTTTTATTATTAAGTTTTATTGAATTCAATAGGTATGATGTGGACCGCAGTCCAGGATAAAGTTCGAACACGAGTTTCTGTTATATTTCGGATTATAGTCTACTGTATAACCTATCTACATCTAAGTTTCAATCAGACTACAGTCTGGTCTGTATTCAGGGCTATACTATGATCTAGTCTATAATCAAGTTTATAGTATATTCTACAATCCAGTCTATGGTCTAGCCTACAGTCTAGTCTATAACGTATTCTATAATCTAGTCTATATCTTAGTCTAGTCTATAGTCTAGTCTACAGTTTAGTCTATAGTCTAGTCTGTAGTCTAGTCTATAGTGTAGTCTATAGTCCAGTTTATAGTTTAGTCTATAGTCTAGTCTATAGTCTATACTATAGTCTAGTCTATAGTGTAGTCTTTAGTTTAGTCTATAGTCTAGTCTATAGTGTAGTCTTTAGTTTAGTCTATAGTCTAGTCTGTAGTCTAGTCTATAGTCTAGTCTATAGTCTAGTCTATAGTCTAGTCTATAGTCTAGTCTATAGTCTAGTCTATAGTCTAGTCTATAGTCTAGTCTATAGTCTAGTCTATAGTCTAGTCTATAGTCTAGTCTATAGTCTAGTCTATAGTCTAGTCTATAGTCTAGTCTATAGTCTAGTCTATAGTCTAGTCTATAGTCTAGTCTATAGTCTAGTCTATAGTCTAGTCTATAGTCTAGTCTATAGTCTAGTCTATAGTCTAGTCTATAGTCTAGTCTATAGTCTAGTCTATAGTCTAGTCTATAGTCTAGTCTATAGTCTAGTCTATAGTCTAGTCTATAGTCTAGTCTATAGTCTAGTCTATAGTCTAGTCTATAGTCTAGTCTATAGTCTAGTCTATAGTCTAGTCTAGTCTATAGTCTAGTCTATATAGTCTAGTCTGGTCTATAGTCTAGTCTATAGTCTAGTCTATAGTCTGGTCTATAGTCTAGTCCATAGTCTAGTCTATAGTCTAGTCTATAGTCTAGTCTATAGTCTAGTCTATAGTCTAGTCTATAGTCTAGTCTATAGTCTAGTCTATAGTCTAGTCTATAGTCTAGTCTATAGTCTAGTCTATAGTCTAGTCTATAGTCTAGTCTATAGTCTAGTCTATAGTCTAGTCTATAGTCTAGTCTATAGTCTAGTCTATAGTCTAGTCTATAGTCCTAGTCTATAGTCTAGTCCTATAGTCCTAGTCTCTAGCTAGTCTATAGTCTTAGTCTATAGTCTAGTCTATAGTCTAGGCTATAGTCTAGTCTATAGTCTAGTCTATAGTCTAGTCTATAGTCTAGTCTATAGTCCTAGCTATAGTCTAGGTCTATAGTCCTAGTCTATAGTCTAGTCTATAGTCTAGCTCTATAGTCTAGTCTATAGTCTAGTCTATAGTCTAGTCTAGTCTCCTCTATAGGTCTAGTCTATAGTCTAGTCTATAGTCTAGTCTATAGTCTAGTCCTATAGTCTAGTCCTATAGTCTAGTCTAGTCTATAGTCTAGTCTATGAGTCTATCCATAGTCTAGTCTATAGTCTAGTCTATAGTCTAGTCTATAGTCTAGTCTATCAGTCTAGTCTATAGTCTAGCCTATAGTCTAGTCTATAGTCTAGTCTATAGTCTAGTCTATAGTCTAGTCTATAGTCTAGTCTATAGTCTAGTCTATAGTAGTCTATAGTCTATAGTCTAGTCTATAGTCTAGTCTATAGTCTAGTCTATAGTCTAGTCTATAGTCTAGTCTATAGTCTAGTCTATAGTCTAGTCTATAGTCTAGTCTATAGTCTAGTCTATAGTCTAGTCTATATAGTCTAGTCTATAGTCTAGTCTATAGTCTAGTCTATAGTCTAGTCTATAGTCTAGTCTATAGTCTAGTCTATAGTCTAGTCTATAGTCTAGTCTATAGTCTAGTCTATAGTCTAGTCTATAGTCTAGTCTATAGTCTAGTCTATAGTCTAGTCTATAGTCTAGTCTATAGTCTAGTCTATAGTCTAGTCTATAGTCTAGTCTATAGTCTAGTCTATAGTCTAGTCTATAGTCTAGTCTATAGTCTAGTCTATAGTCTAGTCTATAGTCTAGTCTATAGTCTAGTCTATAGTCTAGTCTATAGTCTAGTCTATAGTCTAGTCTATAGTCTAGTCTATAGTCTAGTCTATAGTCTAGTCTATAGTCTAGTCTATAGTCTAGTCTATAGTCTAGTCTATAGTCAGTCTATAGTCTAGTCTATAGTGTAGTCTATAGTCTAGTCTATAGTCTAGTCTAGTCTATAGTTTAGCCTATGTTCTAGTCTATAGTCAAGAGTATATTCGAGTCTATAGACCATATACTATGGTGTAATTTATTGTATAGAGCTGAACTAGAACTGCACTAGAACCGAACTAGAACTGAACTAAACTGAACTAGAACCGAACCAGAACTGAACTATATTTGAAAATAATGGTAATTGCACTAAATTAGGATTGAAAACATTGAAACTAGAACTTTACTTTAAATGAACTTAACTATAGTCTGAATATAATTTAGTCCGGAGTATAGCTTAGTCAACAGTCTGATCTGCAGTATAGTCTAGTTTTTAGGCATTACCTTAATCGGCTTAGCCATATTTTATTCAATTTGAGGATCATTTCATTTAACATTTACAAATTGTAGACATTTGATTTCATTTGCATATACAATTTTGCCAATGTATATTATTTTCTATTATTTGTTTTATAGTGAGGACTATAATTTGTTATTACTTAGTTTAAGTGTGAGTTTTATTTTTATAATTTTACACCTATGAACTAAATTATTTACAATATTTTTGCTGTTTACAAACATTCAAGGTTTATTTGGATAATAAACAAATGTGAACATTTTTAAGCCGGACTTTGGCACTCCTATATAGTATAAGCAACATACATGTTTGGGATTGAAGTATTCGTACGAAAACTACAATGGACCTAGTTGAACTGGTATTATATAATATGGCGTTTTATGTCACATTTGTAGTTAAAAGATAAAGTTTTGATTTGTCATTGAGTTTAGAAGATACTGATTTTAAAGTTTAATTGAAATAGGCAGCAGATTTCAAGATTAAATTGACAACTTTTGGTTTTTAAAAACTTTAAAATGTTATACAATTTTCAAAATTTGTATTTGTACATATTTTTGGTATTTCAACAAAATTTCAAAAAAAAAAATAAAATCAAATTCTCCAAGACAACCCTCTTAGGAACCAAAGTACACGTACCAGCAACATTGAGAGAAAAACAATATGTAAAACCACACCATAACATATCCTGAGGCCAAGATTTCAATATTGCAGACAATAAATACAAATCTATAAATACAAAACAATAATGAAATACCCAAATATACGAAATACTTATGTATCCCAAAAAAAAAGGTTATCAAACAGTTGAAATCAACAACATCATCATCATCGTCGTCGTCGTCCTCATCAAATATAACAAATCGCAACAAATTTATTATTAAAACAAAAGATTATAAGTCTGTGTATAGAGTATCATAGAAATACACTTATAGGATATGCAAGTATCTATGAGTATGAGGAAAACTTGGAATGATATGATTTATTTTGGGGTTTTACCAAGTAGTAAAAGTTATTTGGGATAAAATAATAATAATAATAATATTAGTAGTATTATATTATTTCTTTATCGTTTGGTTTAATAGCGTTATTTTCGTGTTATGAAGACACCATATATAATATTTTTTGGGGCTAGAGTTGGAGTGTTGCAGAATTAAATTTGTATCTTATGAAATATGTATGTATTCTATTATGTTCTGTTTATTAGGTTAGTAAGTATCCTTGGGTGGAATACATTTTACACATTCATATTCTAAATACATTTTATTGTATCTGAAATGTGATATTTTAAGACATCTCATCTGTTTTATTTTTAACGCAAAATAATAAAGTTGACAAATAAAATTTGAATTGAATTTCATAACGAGACATTTTTGGTTTTAATTTAATATAGCTTAAAGGTAAGTAATGCTAGACAAAAATTGAACTGGAACTGAACTGAACAAGAACCACAGAACTATACAGAACTATAAAATAACTAGAACAGAACTACAATAGAGCTAGAACAGAACTAGAACAGAACTAGAACAGAACTAGAAAAGAACTGGAACAGAACTAGAACACAACTATAACAGAACTAGAACAGAACTAGAACAGAACTAGAACAGAACTAGAACAGAACTAGAACAGAACTAGAACAGAACTAGAACAGAACTAGAACAGAACTAGAACAGAACTAGAACAGAACTAGAACAGAACTAGAACAGAACTAGAACAGAACTAGAACAGAACTAGAACAGAACTAGAACAGAACTAAAACAGAACTAGAACAGAACTAGAACAGAACTAGAACAGAACTAGAACAGAACTAGAACAGAACTAGAACAGAACTAGAACAGAACTAGAACAGAAATAGAATAGAGCTAGAACAGAACTAGAACAGAACTAGAACAGAACTAGAACTAAACTAGGACTGAACTAGAACTGAACTAGAACTGAACTAGAACAGAACTAGAACAGAACTAGAACAGAACTAGAACAGAAATAGAACAGAGCTAGAACAGAACTAGAACAGAACTAAAACAGAACTAGAACAGAACTAGAACAGAACTAGAACAGAACTAGAACAGAACTAGAACAGAACTAGAACTAAACTAGAACTAAACTAGAACTGAACTAGAACAGAACTAGAACAGAACTAGAACAGAACTAGAACAGAGCTAGAACAGAACTAGAACAGAACTAGAACAGAACTAGAACAGAACTAGAACAGAACTAGAACAGAACTAGAACAGAACTAGAACAGAACTAGAACAGAACTAGAACAGAACTAGAACAGAACTAGAACAGAACTAGAACAGAATTAGAACAGAAATAGAACAGAGCTAGAACAGAGCTAGAACAGAACTAGAACAGAACTAGAACAGAACTAGAACAGAACTAGAACAGAACTAGAACTGAACTAGAACTGAACTAGAACTGAACTAGAACAGAACTAGAACAGAACTAGAACAGAACTAGAACAGAACTAGAACAGAACTAGAACAGAACTAGAACAGAACAGAACTAGAACAGAACTAGAACAGAACTAGAACAGAACTAGAACAGAACTAGAACAGAACTAGAACAGAACTAGAACAGAACTAGAACAGAACTAGAACAGAACTAGAACAGAACTAGAACAGAACTAGAACAGAACTAGAACAGAACTAGAACAGAACTAGAACAGAACTAGAACAGAACTAGAACAGAACTAGAACAGAACTAGAACAGAACTAGAACAGAACTAGAACAGAACTAGAACAGAACTAGAACAGAACTAGAACAGAACTAGAACAGAACTAGAACAGAACTAGAACAGAACTAGAACAGAACTAGAACAGAACTAGAACAGAACTAGAACAGAACTAGAACAGAACTAGAACAGAACTAGAACAACTAGAACAACTAGAACAGAACTAGAACAGAACTAGAACAGAACTAGAACAGAACTAGAACAGAACTAGAACAGAACTAGAACAGAACTAGAACAGAACTAGAACAGAACTAGAACAGAACTAGAACAGAACTAGAACAGAACTAGAACAGAACTAGAACAGAACTAGAACAGAACTAGAACAGAACTAGAACAGAACTAACAGAACTAGAACTGAACTAGAACTGAACTAGAGCTAACCCAGCACTGAAGTTGATCTGTATAAGAGAGAAGGAGAAAGAGGTCGCATTTTCCTTCAATGTTACAAATTCTTTTCCAAGAAATATGTGGAAAATTTTGCAAATTATTTTGCATTGGAAGTGTTTTCTTGCAGCTACTGAAATTTGAATCAAAGCGAATATAATTTTTATTTAGAAAACAAAGAAAATTTCAAACGAACAATACTTCTCCTACAACAGAAATTTATTTTTATCAAATCCCAATCAATTTTGCTAATAAACAATTTTAAATCCCTTTAAAAAAAAAATGAAATTTTATGCAAAGAAAAAATGCTTATCTACAAGCGGAAATAAATTGAGAAGTGAACATGAAGCTTGGCGCCATCTAAGCACCTGAGATGCTGACAAAAGAAAAAAAATCAATGAAATGTACGATGTACAACTGTAAGCGACAAATGTAATTAGCAAACAATACTAAGCAACAAAAGAAGAGACATTAAGGTGATGATAAACATCAACAGGTCATCATCATCTTCTACGACAATATTGTTGTTGTTGCAACCAATACTGCGAACTAGATAATGGTCAGAACAAAAACTAAATGAGATGATTTAAATTTAAACATAAAACTAGATTTAAAACTTAAACTAAATTTTCAGTAGTTCACTGTTAGTAACAAAACTAATGAGTTACCTTATTATAACCACAGACAAAAATGATCTAAATCATAAAACTGATTGATCATTAATGTTCACAGGCATGACTAGTTGGTTTGGTAGACGAGCTAACTGATCGTTTGTTCATCTTTGCTATTGGCTGTTTGTTATTGTTAATATTTTTTTTCTAAATGTCTAGTCGCCACTGTTTACTGATCTCATCTAATTTGTAGGTATTATCCTGGCCAGATTTATATAACGTACACTCTGCCTACCAAGTCCTGTTGGTAACTAACGGCTTAATAAGTATAACAGGGACAGGACTTGTTTAGTATTGTGGTTTAGCAATGAGTGTAAGTGAGTGTTTTAAAAGTGGGAGTTTACGAAACATTTACCATCATACATAACTGACCGACACAAGTTTTCCATTTACTCTCTTAGAAACTAGACGATGTTTATCTTAAGAGAATATGAAAAGGGGTTTAAAAACACAAATACACACAAGCGCATGATGAACATAAACGATCTCATAATCATAAGTATAAGAATATGTTGATGATTTTCTAATGTTTATTTGATTTCTTTTTTGTCTTGGTAGGATTTTGTAGGGATTTAAATTTAAGGTTAAGCTGGTACTGGTTATATATTCGGAACAAGAAACTAGTTCGTTCAAAATAGTTGTTAAGACAGAAACTTGTGTTGAAAGAGAGAGAGAGAGGAAATATTTGTAAAAATTTGTATGGCTAGCGCCAGGATAATCCTATATTTAGACAGGGTTTAGTCACAAGTCTAGACAATGGTCTCATTATTATGAAAATTTTCTTAATGGTCCAAGTATTACAACATTCATATGTAGATGTTATGTAAGATCTTAAGGAAAGAAATTCATGAAAATTTAAGAGGAAAATTGTTATTGATGAAATATTTAAGTATGATCAATACATGATCATTGATCAATCTTTGAACTACTTAAAGAGAAATATCTTTTTTATAGGACAACAACTACAATGCAGTTTTATGTTGCTAATTTAGATATTACTTAAGATTTTTAGACATCTTCTTCGTATAAGGAGTGATATCATTATGAAGAGAGCGAGAGCATGATCACATTTTCCAGTTGTACTTGATATTTCATAGAAGAAGTGTATTTAAGTACAGAAAAACATTTTCTTTTACAGAAAAAGAGAGCTTTTAAGATTCCATTGCTTTGAATGCTCTGCAGGCAAATTCTGGCATTCGATATCGATCGAAACCTCAATAGAATTTTAAAACATTTTATTAGAAATTTCGTTCGCTTTCGAATACCAGAATTTGGCCCCTGATCGGCACCAACCTTGTCCAAATTAAGCAATTGTTTCAAAAATACATTATTATTACAAATTTATTTAAATACGATTTCTATAAGATCTTAGTTGTAATCCTTATCTGATTCTTAATAACCAAAATTCTGTTCTCTTTCTTTCAGGTATGTATCAGACAACTATTAAGAAGAAACTATTGTTGCATTTCTTTATAAGGTATGTAAAAAGGGTTGAGCAACTAATTAGAATGTGACAATGATCTCAGGAGAGCTATTGAATATCTGAACGATAAAGAATATCTTAAAAGATTAGGAATTTTTAGTAAAATATTATAAAGGTATATTAACTACTTCTATATCCTCAAAAAAAGATCAACATGCTAGGAAGATCTCCACAGGAGCTCAACAACAATATTTTGGAAAAGTGTAGGTTTACAATTGTTTGCATCAAGCTATTTGAATTAATGAACATTAATTGAAAGTGATTTAAAGTCTCAGTACTTTTTCACAGAATTGGTTGTAGAAATATCTTTGCTAAATCGGTTTATAGATTCCTAACACCGAAATTTGTCATAACATTTTGGATCTGACTACTAATAAGAGATAACAGGGCTACACAGTTTTAGCTTCAGCATGACGTGATACAAGCCTTCACTACTGGTTGCAAAACGATTTCGTCAAAGGCGCTGCAGCTTTTCTTGATTGCCTCGGCCTATTTTTCTCTAAACCCTTAACCCCACATTACTTTTTTAGAAAATAATTCTAATTTTAAATGTATTGGTAACTTTAGGAACTTCATATTTTACGGTCTTAAGTAGGACCAGATTAGTTCTCAGATCTACCACAGAATGACTAAATGATGTCAATTGACTTCCTGTGTTTCTGTTACGTTTTCTCTGTTGTGGAGGTTGACTCTACTGAAGCAAAGATTCTCTTTTAACGAATTTTACTCAATGTGGTCCACAAGATGAGCTAGGGACGACTAACCACCTTCCCTTTGTGAATTGCAGGAGTCAATTTCCCTACATGGTGGACTACGGACCACATTTTGCTCATGTACTTGAACTATATAATCTTTAACCATTGCAGTCGCATTGCGGAATGTTTGGTAATCTTAAGCCCATATCTGAATCTTCTTTGGAAGAGAGATTTTTGAAAGACCGAGGTATTTGAAAGTTGTTTGATAGGCCGAAATATGATCTACATTATTAAGACATGACTTGCTTCATATGAAGACATTGCTGTAGGTCAGATATGAACAGAATAACCCATCAATATACTTGGACAAAGAAGGAGACTTTATCGATGACACAAGGACAGGAGTACTGTACATCCATCACTTTAAAACCCATCACACAGATCTTGCCTTTTGAATCCTTGATTCAATCTACATATGTTCAGTCCTAGTAATATAACATATACTTCCAATATTAACTTCTTCTCGGGAACCTGTTGAATCGGCAACAGTACAAAAAACTTATTCTCAATAACCAGAACAAGGCAATATTCGAGTCCCGAGAGATTAGAGGTTCTGTTAGGAACTTTATTCCTTAGGATTGCAATAACACCAGGGTGAGGGCGTAACACGTCCCGGTGGGGAAATCTATTGATACAAACTAACTAGTCCCACGATTCAATTTCAATTTTTTGACATATACACAGCTTTTTCAACCGCCCTCGCACCCTTGATTCACTTTCTATCCAGTCCTAGTGATATCAAGTCATTCGCAAGATATGCTGCCTATAATTAATTTTCCTCGGAGAAGGAGTAATTATAGAAATATTAATTTCACCGCCCATTAGGTTTTAGACGTTTCCTTCTCGCGATATTGTGTACCTCTGCAATCACCCGGCATAGTCCGGACAATGACTCACTATCGATTGTTTCCGTGGTACCAGAAAGTTTAGATGTTCTGCTTAGACTGTCGGTCAAAAGACTCCTGCCATTTATGGTACTGGTAGACTGGAGGTTCTATTAAGAACTTTATTCCCCGGTATTGCAATAACACCAGGGTGAGGGTGTTGCAAAAGCTAACATGTCCCTGTTCGGAAATCTACAGATACAAACGAACAAGTCCCCCGATTTGTGATAAGAATTCGAGTCACAAAAGCAGGCTAAGAACGACAAAATAAACCTTTCCTAGGAAATTGCCGCGTTAACCCTTTGACGACCAAACCTTTTTTGCTTTAATCAAATTAATTTTTTGTTTGATTGTCGATATCTATGACCTCATAATAGTTAGAATAAAGAAATATAGTTCTCCTAGGTAACATATAAGACCTATGTATCGTTTGGCAAATAAATTTGACAAGATCGTTTGACAGATTCTCTCTATATGTCACTTGAAAAGATGTATATACTAAAAATTTTCTGGCAAGTATGTTTGCCTATGGTCGTCAAAGGGTTAAAGAGTTTGAACTATTCCTGAAGTTCTGAGAGCGGCTATATGATGCCTTAAGTATTTCCACTAACTTACTTTTAAATATCGCCTTCTGCAAGTAACAAGACCTCTTCATATAAAGTTGTACAACTAGCTTCCTACACTATCCCCTAAGATCTAGTTACAGGACTAGTTCAGCAGATTTAACCTTCCCTCTAAGGTATTTGTTAGTTTAAAACAAATATTTTCTCTTCAATGTTCTTATTCATCTCATAAAGAAACACTCACCTTGAAAAATAGTTGAACTTGTGCCTTGAAATTTGCTGTGATGTTGGTGGCAGCTACTTTTATCATTCATATTCATAACCTCCACACATTTGTTTTCATGATTTGTTTGATTCTCCGATTTTTTATATATATATATATATTTATATATTTTTTTTACGTTGTTCTCTACACAAGAATCATCATTGAAAATTAATTTAATTCAAAACTTATTTAATATTCCATAGAATTGTATAGAATAAAAACAAAAACAAAACATACAATTGTAATTAGTAAAAATTTACAACGAAAACAAAACAAAAAAAATCTAATGTGAATTATGCAAAATAATATGTTGCATGCAGCACAAAGACACAAAACAACAAAATTTCAAATTTTTATATCATTCACTTCGAAAAACAAATTTTCTAAAAACACACACTCAGACACTTTGTATTTAAATTTTAATTAATTGTAATTTAATTAATAAGAAGCAATGGAAATTATTATTATTTATTTATTTACTTTGAATTAAGTTGTAATTGTTAAAACACATATATTCCATTCAATGATTGTATAAATATAGCAACAGACTCCCGATTATGGAGAATTAATAATTTTTAGAAATGGATTTCATTTTGATGTTTTCATAACGTTCGATTTCTTTTAAGAAAGTAAACAACTACAGGGTTGTGTTTTCGAATAAATACACTGTTAACTTAACACTTTTAGAATACACTTAAAGAAATTTGTATTAACTTTTCACAAAACTCAGATGTTGGTTGATATTTTTTAAGATTTTTAAACCTATTTAAGGAACTTTTTTTTTATAAGTTTTTAGTAATTTTTCAAAAATTAAAAATAAACCGACGGCTTTTTTGGCGTTAAAAAAACGTTTGCAACACGTGTTAACCGTTTTTCTTAACCGTTTCTTGTTGTTGTTTATAACGCTGTAAAACATCTACTAAAATTTTTGCAACAAGTTTAACTTGCTCAGCTTAATGCTAAACCCTTTCAGCCTCAAAACAAAACCCACTCAATTCCCTGTTTAACTCTCTAAACCGGTTTGAAAAGTGTTGAATGCAAAAAAAACTATTTGAGTGTTTAAGCTTAAATCTAATTGGCTAAATTGTTTTCAAGTCTGGTTTTTTGCTACATTAATAGCAAAACGCCTGTTTTTTTAACCACTTGAGCCGGACTTAGTTAACTGTTTGACTAATTGCTTTTAAAGTTGGCTCGCAAGTGTGTCTTTAATTGGTCAAATTATGAAATCAATAAAGCCATTAACAAGTTGTTTGATCGGCCTCAGTTACAGGTTCCTTGGTGGTTTGCCACAGGGGTGTTTTTTCGCTGTTGTTTGTAAATTAAGATGAATTCATTTCTAATTGATAATTTAGTTGAATTTTCAATAATTTTTTGTAATGGGAAAATTATTGCAGGCTGATTGATCAATAACAAGTTTTTTTTGCGGAATAAAGTGCAATGAACTTGAGAAAGGCTTTGTTGTAGAATTCGATTTTAAGTAGATTTAAAATTATAGACGAAATTCATAATATAAAGTATAGTCCATAGACTGGATTATAGACTGTATTCTAGTCTGGTTCATAGTCTAGCCTACCGACTAGTCTATTGTTTGATCTATAGTCTAATATATTCTTGTCTATAGTCTATCCAATAGACTATGTTCTAGTCTATAAACTGGACTAAAGTGTAGCTTATAGTCTAGTCTATAGTATGGTCCATAATCAGGACTATAGTCTGGACTATAGTCTAGTCTATAGTCAGGCCTATAGTATAGTCTTTAGTCAGGACTATAGTATAGTCTAAAGTCAGGACTATAGTCTAGTCTATAGTCAGGACTATAGTCTAGCCTATAGTCAGGACTATAGTCTAGTCTATTGTCAGGACTATAGTATAGTCTATAGTCAGGACTATAGTCTAGTCTATAGTCTAGTCTATAGCGTAGTCTATAGTCTAGTCTAGTCTTTAGTCTAGTCTATAGTCTAGTCTATAGTCTAGTCTATAGTCTAGTCTATAGTCTAGTCTATAGTCTAGTCTATAGTCTAGTCTATAGTCTATATAGTCTAGTCTATAGTCTAGTCTATAGTCTAGTCAGTCTAGTCTATAGTCTATAGTCTAGTCTATAGTCTAGTCTAGTCTAGTCTATAGTCTAGTCTATAGTCTAGTCTATAGTCTAGTCTATAGTCTAGTCTATAGTCTAGTCTATAGTCTAGTCTATAGTCTAGTCTATAGTCTAGTCTATAGTCTAGTCTATAGTCTAGTCTATAGTCTAGTCTATAGTCTAGTCTATAGTCTAGTCTATAGTCTAGTCTATAGTCTAGTCTATAGTCTAGTCTATAGTCTAGTCTATAGTCTAGTCTATAGTATAGTCTATAGTCTAGTCTATAGTCTAGTCTATAGTCTAGTCTATAGTCTAGTCTATAGTCTAGTCTATAGTCTAGTCTATAGTCTAGTCTATAGTCTAGTCTATAGTCTAGTCTATAGTCTAGTCTATAGTCTAGTCTATAGTCTAGTCTATAGTCTAGTCTATAGTCTAGTCTATAGTCTAGTCTATAGTCTAGTCTATAGTCTAGTCTATAGTCTAGTCTATAGTCTAGTCTATAGTCTAGTCTATAGTCTAGTCTATAGTCTAGTCTATAGTCTAGTCTATAGTCTCTATAGTCTATAAGTCTAGTCGTCTATAGTCTAGTCTATAGTCTAGTCTATAGTCTAGTCTATAGTCTAGTCTATAGTCTAGTCTATAGTCTAGTCTATAGTCTAGTCTATAGTCTAGTCTATAGTCTAGTCTATAGTCTAGTCTATAGTCTAGTCTATAGTCTAGTCTATAGTCTAGTCTATAGTCTAGTCTATAGTCTAGTCTATAGTCTAGTCTATAGTCTAGTCTATAGTCTAGTCTATAGTCTAGTCTATAGTCTAGTCTATAGTCTAGTCTATAGTCTAGTCTATAGTCTAGTCTATAGTCTAGTCTATAGTCTAGTCTATAGTCTAGTCTATAGTCTAGTCTATAGTCTAGTCTATAGTCTAGTCTATAGTCTAGTCTATAGTCTAGTCTATAGTCTAGTCTATAGTCTAGTCTATAGTCTAGTCTATAGTCTAGTCTATAGTCTAGTCTATAGTCTAGTCTATAGTCTAGTCTATAGTCTAGTCTATAGTCTAGTCTATAGTCTAGTCTATAGTCTAGTCTATAGTCTAGTCTATAGTCTAGTCTATAGTCTAGTCTATAGTCTAGTCTATAGTCTAGTCTATAGTCTAGTCTATAGTCTAGTCTATAGTCTAGTCTATAGTCTAGTCTATAGTCTAGTCTATAGTCTAGTCTATAGTCTAGTCTATAGTCTAGTCTATAGTCTAGTCTATAGTCTAGTCTATAGTCTAGTCTATAGTAGTCTATAGTCTAGTCTATAGTCTAGTCTATAGTCTAGTCTATAGTCTAGTCTATAGTCTAGTCTATAGTCTAGTCTATAGTCTAGTCTATAGTCTAGTCTATAGTCTAGTCTATAGTCTAGTCTATAGTCTAGTCTATAGTCTAGTCTATAGTCTAGTCTAGTCTATAGTCTAGTCTATAGTCTAGTCTAGTATATTCTATAGTCAAGTCTATAGTCAAGTCTATAGTATATTCTATAGCCAAGTCTATAGTTTAGTCTGTAGTATAGTCTACTCTTAAGTCTGCAATAGTCTATAATCTAGTCTTTAGTCTAGTTATTAGATTGGTCTGTTATCTATTCCATATTTTGATCTAGAGTCTAGTCTATAGTTTTGTCTTATAAGTAAATGTGGAAATATGTTTGAAGAATTAATTTATATCATCTAAACCAGCGGTTCCCACCGATTTTTACTTCGCGGACCCCTTGAAGAACTTATTTAATTTCGCGGACCCCCATACATATTTTGATATTCTATTGTTCTAAATAATTGTCTATCCAAAAATTGACCTAGTCCATTAATCCCTAGGTCTAATAAATGTAGAGATGTCATATCTATAAAATATTCCCGTATATTGAGAATATATAATATTTCAGATAGGTTTTCAATTGCATGTTTTGAAGATAGAATGACTTCTTTGTTGATATGTTAACATGATGTTTCATTTTATGATCGTGAGATCTTTCATGTTCATTTTTCTTCAAGGTAGCGAAAATATCAATATCAAATATTGTCACATGTGCTTAAGGAGTCACGTTTCAAAAATTTGTTGCGATTGCAAAGGGTGAACTGAGTAAGTGAGCTAAGTTTTCGGGAAAATAATATAAGAAAGTTGGACTTCTTCTATGTTGTTGCGGAATGCGTTATCCGCATAATATATGATTTGAACTCTTTGTTAAAGTACTGTGAATTTGGAACTTAAATTTGAATTTTAAAATACCAACGAATTATTTTACTTCATGGTTTTTGGCTACATATTTACGCGAAATGCTATGGATTTTCTGATGTTAATTTAATAATATGTATTGGTCGACAAAATCAAGTTAAAATCTGTGTATCACGTCGGATTGGAATATTTATAAAGAGATGCATAAAGAGTCACCTCTGTTTTGAAAATATATAATTTTAGTCCTTTCAAACAACAAACTTTTGCTTACAATTTGATAAACTTAAATCTATAATAAGCTTGTCTTTGAATTGAACTTCATACTCCGGAATTAATTTAATTGTAAGGCAGAGTATTATTTGTCTGAAATAAAAACCATTATTTCAGTACATATACAGGAAATAAAAATTACAAATCACGCAATACTTTACTTTATAAAAGTTATACAATAAATTTGTAGGGCCTAGCTTCTTCCTGATAAACAACCGAAAAAATAAAATTCAAAAAGTCACCAAAAAATTTAGGATTATTGCACAAAAATTGGAGATATTTGTACATACATATAAAAGAATATTGTTTATTCATGTTTTTTTCGTTCGTCTTCGCGGACCCCCTAGGATTTTACTACGGACCACTAGGGGTCCGCGGACCCCCATTTGGGAACCGTTGATCTAAACTTAGTAAAATTATTTTTTAATTTCCGTTTATTGTCAATAGTACATCCTTTGTCTAGACTTGTTACTCTTAATATATATGTCTCATCGATTCTTAAGCCGGGCAATACAACAAAGAAATCAAATAAATATTAGAAAATCATTGTCTTTGAAAACCAGAGCAAAAGATCATTTAAGTTCACTTACGTATTTCCTTTAAGTACTCCACCACAAACATACAAGATTAGTTGGAAAATCTTGCAGAGATAATCCTGGAAATTAGGTGAAGATTTTTAAAACAGTCGTATCAATTAAGTGAATGTTGAAGGAAACTGATAAGAAAAAGAAACAAATAACAGAAAAGATAAAGAAATTAACATTTATTGTAGGGATCCAAGATTTAAACTTTGTTACAGAAATTAACAATTTTAAGATCACATCTATTATAAAGTAGATAGATAGCAGAGGGTCCACATACATGTTTCGATATTCAATTCCTTTTAATAGATCTCTCTCTCTCTCTCTCTCTATAATTGAAACTACTCAAACAATAAAATGTTTTACTGCTCTCTGCCGAAAGAAGATAGTTACGCCTCTCTTTCTCCTTACCTTAGCTTCGCCGTCGCGTCATTTATAAAGATATCATCTAATTTTGAGGTTTATCCCTGCCAGATTTATTATTTAATCCAGTGTGTTTGTGGCCTAGGAATGTCTGTTAAGGGATCTTTGCTCTGGTTTCCATAGCAATGATTTTTCTAATGTTTATTTGATTTCTTTTTTGTCTTGCTTGGATTTAAGGAGGATATTTAGGCTTAAGCTGGCGCTAGTTTAAAACATGAACTAGGAATGAAATAGTGAAAGAGGAAGAAAAGGAGAGGTTTGTGTAGGTGCCAGTAAAAGGATAATCCTATATTTAGACATATTTTAGTAACAAGTCTAGACAAAAGAATGAATTACATTCAAGAGAAAATGAAAAACAATTGTTACAATATTTTAATTGGAAATTGTTAAGTAATGAGAGAGATTTAAAGAGAACCAAAGATTTACCTTGGTTATAGTCTGATTTGAAACTTTTAGTAGCAGTTATAGAGATATAATCATGATTTGAAAACTGATCTGAAGATGTTTCTGAAAAAGCCTAAGAATGAAGTTTTTTTCCTATGTTTTTCCTAGAAAAGCCTCTATCAATTAATTTTCTTGCGGAATTATTTCTTTTTTCTATTCCAAATACCATCTGTTATTTGTTAAAAGGGAAAAATCAAAGAAAAATTTAAAAAAGAAAAACAGTATTAAATCAAATAATCTTTAAAACACTCTATTTGCAACAATTCAGACACAAGAAAACAGCGCAACAAAAGAACAGCATATAAATCGTGATCATGTGGTAGAAAAACCACAAAAATACAACAAAAACAACAACAATTGCAACAAATTCAATCGAAAACAAAGTAAAAATAATTTGAAGAAACACAAGAGCTACACAATGCAAAACAAAAATAAACAACAACTCAAAATAAAAGGTGAGCGATAATGTAGTTGGCGCGTAACAATTGTAGCAAACAGGAACAGGCAACAACA
>NW_023995433.1:0-20000 GCF_015586225.1 Lucilia sericata | reverse complement strand
CATTCTCAAACTAATCTTTGAGAAGCCTTTTCAGTTTGCATCACTTTAGTATAAGTACTATTACATGCATTAATTCATTGATATACACTCTCTTACCTTTAAACATATTGGTTTCATTTAATACATTTCTTCTCTACGGTCTTTATTGTAGAGTTCAGAGTTGAATTTGACTACGAACTACCAAAGGTTTAGGGAGAAAAAAAAAACAAACAAGACAACGCAAAAAACAATCATGTACCCCCCATGGGTTGTAATGAAAACAGAAATGGTTAGAGTGAAGAAAACTTGGACCCTTACATACCCTACAACAAGAAAAATTATATTAAATAATGAATCTTATTCCAAACTTTAAAGCAAATTGGATTTTTCTGATACACTTTTTTTTAAATGAAGCAAGTTTTCCAAGAGTTTACTTTAAACAACCTTTTCCTGTATAAATATGTCACATCCTTTGTCTAGACTTGTTACTTAAATATGTCTAAATATAAGATTTTCCTTTTACTAGCGACCTGAAGTAAACTCTAATTCCTTACATTTCCTCTTTCATTCTTAGCGCCAGCTTAAGTCCTAATATCCTTGCTAAATCCTGGCAAGACAAAAAAGAAATCAAATAAACATTAGAAAATCATTGCCACTAAAACAAAGTGAAAACCTATTTAAGTTCACATACCTATATTGTTCCCTTAAATACATGACCACAAACATACAAGATTAAATGATAAATCTGGCAGTGATAATCTCTAAAATTAGGTGAGATCGTTTAAACTGTGGCGTCAATAGAGTGAAGTAGAGAGAAAAAAATAAATATGAGAAAGAAAAGTAGTCGGAAGTAATAAAAATTTCTTGATAATGGAAGAAAATAAGTTAGAATAAAGATCACTTTAAACTTCAAAAAACTCACTCTGAAAGTCGTCATAACCCTTTCAAAAACCTAGATCAATTGAAAAGCTTATCTTAAATAAAAAATCATAAAAATCTCATATGTTAAGGAACAAAAGGTAAAATGATCTGTTTTTCCCTTTAAGGCTTAATGAGAGAAAGAAAGTAGTCAATAGGAAAAAGAATCGTTAGGACAAGTTATTTGATAAGAGGGCATGTCATTGATAGGGGGTTTACTCAGTTGGGAATCATTGATCATGTTTGAGACGTTTCATAATGGAGATCCTGCAGTCACTGAATTGTCAACGAAGATCTATGCGAAAGATCGTTGAAAGGCTTTGAAGCATATCGCGTCTTTCTAGGCTGTCAATGCATTGAACTGGTTTGTGGCATACTGAAAGTTTGAATCTTTTGGGGAGCTACGACCAATGATCAGAAATATCATTGTTCTGTCTTTACTGATCCCTCGATTTTCACTTGTGATCATTTCTTGAAAAAGGAAAATTCCTACTAGGAGTAATTTAAATAACTCCTCCAATGCTGACGATGGTGGGCCACATTTGAACAACAGAAATGAGAGAAAACTACAAAAGAAAACACAACATTGTCGTGTTGATTTGCTTGATTATTGAGCATCATCAATTTGATTCTAATTGCAACAAATACGAAACCTCATTTTCCCAAAAAAAAAACTTTAAAACAGTTTCAAACAATTACTCTACATACCTTTTGGCTTCAACGTGCTGTTGTTGGTAGTACTGGAGCTGAGTGATGTACTATTTTAGTGGCAGCGACTGCTTAGCTGACTCTGTTTTCCATCTCAAAAAGATTGTTGTTGATTATACCATAAAATAACCATAGATGATGTGATGATCATAGTGTATGGACAAGAGCAACAATACAACATAAACACAATACCGAACAAAACACAAACATGACTAGACGAAAAAAAAACGAGCAACATTTCTACTATCGAGATCAAACATCTCTAGTGAATTTTGTCTTTGTTGCAGCTTGTTACACGCGTGATTAGTGGGTGCACATACAACAGCAACATGTGATGTGATCTTATTTTGGGGGCCATGATCACTAGTTTTTATAAAAGCTCATGCTGACGTTTTGTTGTTCCTTAGATTTTTATGAGAGTTAATCATCTTTAGCTTTGATGGCTTTTGTTAAAATTTCTTCAAATAAAATAGTGGCTCATCATCATCTTAGACATGATCATCTGCTATGATCTTCATGTGATACCCCGCTCATCGGCTATTATATCAGAGGTGATCATGATGATTTTAAATGCCTTAACACATACACAGCTTGAGTATTTAGTTCTCATTGTTGCGTTTTTAGATTTCTTTCTTTATTTAAGGTGTGAAGATCAATTTCATGCAACATTAGCCGATCATCTGTGTTTGCTTGAGTGAAACATATAGTGCCATTCCACATACATTATATTTTTGAAATCATTATTATTATTATTTAAATGGTCCAGAGATGATGACCATGATGCGGGAGTTTTTGTTCTATTTTTATTTCGCTACAAGTATTTGCATGGTCGTGCGTTATTTTGAAATGGTATTTGGATAGAACTGATAATTACAATTAAGGCGGCTGGCGGTATAGCTGCAAATGAAAGAGAAACAGTTATATTACTAATAGCTATAGAATTGACTAGACAACTGTAGAGTCTATAGACTCGATTGTAGCCAACCTAGACACTACGTTATATATTAGACTAGGGATAAGATAATAGAGTGATCTATAGTGGAGTCTATAGAATGGGTTACATTTGGGGCTAGTTTTATGTGGGATTATAGTCTGGACTAGAGAGTAGTCCATAATAGACATAATAGACTAGACTATAGTCTGGACTATAGAACAGACTATAGTCTGGACAATCGACTAGACCATAGTCTGGACTATAGACTAGCCTATAGTCTGGACTATAGACTAGCCTATAGTCTGGACTATAGACTAGCCTATAGTCTGGACTATAGACTAGCCTATAGTCTGGACTATAGACTAGCCTATAGTCTGGACTATAGACTAGCCTATAATCTGGACTATAGACTAGCCTATAGTCTGGACTATAGACTAGCCTATAGTCTGGACTATAGACTAGCCTATAGTCTGGACTATAGACTAGCCTATAGTCTGGACTATAGACTAGCCTATAGTCTGGACTATAGACTAGCCTATAGTCTGGACTATAGACTAGCCTATAGTCTGGACTATAGACTAGCCTATAGTCTGGACTATAGACTAGCCTATAGTCTGGACTATAGACTAGCCTATAGTCTGGACTATAGACTAGCCTATAGTCTGGACTATAGACTAGCCTATAGTCTGGACTATAGACTAGCCTATAGTCTGGACTATAGACTAGCCTATATTCTGGACTATAGACTAGCCTATAGTCTGGACTATAGACTAGCCTATAGTCTGGACTATAGACTAGCCTATAGTCTGGACTATAGACTAGCCTATAGTCTGGACTATAGACTAGCCTATAGTCTGGACTATAGACTAGCCTATAGTCTGGACTATAGACTAGCCTATAGTCTGGACTATAGACTAGCCTATAGACTATAGTCCAGACTATAGGCTAGTCTATAGTCCAGACTATAGGCTAGTCTATAGTCCAGACTATAGGCTAGCCTATAGTCCAGACTATAGGCTAGCCTATAGTCCAGACTATAGGCTAGTCTATAGTCCAGACTATAGGCTAGTCTATAGTCCAGACTATAGGCTAGTCTATAGTCCAGACTATAGGCTAGTCTATAGTCCAGACTATAGGCTAGTCTATAGTCCAGACTATAGGCTAGTCTATAGTCCAGACTATAGGCTAGTCTATAGTCCAGACTATAGGCTAGTCTATAGTCCAGACTATAGGCTAGTCTATAGTCCAGACTATAGGCTAGTCTATAGTCCAGACTATAGTCTGGACTATAGACTAATATGCATTGTGGACTAACGATTATACTAAAAATAAAAAAATTTAAATTTTCACTAAGAATTTAATTTTTCTCTAAAATTTCGATTTTTCACTAAAAATTTGATTTTTACTAAAAATTTGATTTTTCACTAAAAATTTGATTTTTCACTAAAAATTTGATTTTTCACTGAAAATTTGATTTTTCACTGAAAATTTGATTTTTTATTAAAATTCGATTTTTCACTAATAATTCGATTATTCAATAATTCGATTATTCACTAAAAATTCGATTTTTCATTCAAAATTCGATTGTTCACTAAAAATTCAATTTTTCACTAAAAATTCAATTTTTCACTAAATATTCAATTTTTTTCTAAAAATTCGTTTTTTTTCTAATAATTTATTTAGTTTGTCGCTCGTTATGTGATCTACTTGCAAATCATACAATGATCATTTGATCTTTTCTTCACTACATTTTAGTTTGAAATCTTGAATTTTATCTATTATTTCATTATTTGAAATTACTCATAAAATTATTAGTTTTATTCATGTTTCTTATGATCTTCATAATCATGATCAAGTTGTTTTCTATTTCTGTATGTATGTTATCAAAATTGTTGCTTTCTTTTCTTGGTAAAACTTTTTTATTAGATATTTGACGAAAACGTGATTTGTTCTGAACAATAAAGACAAAACATATTGAGTAGATGAATAAATATGAATTCTTTGCGTTTTTTTTTCTTCTTATTATTATGAACAAATAATAAAATATTGTGGGAAAATTTTAAATGTAACTGAAATAAACTTTTGTGTGTTAGTGATCAATAGGAAGAAACATATAGACTTAACTGTACAATAAACTCCAGGTTTAACTTTTTCTGCGCAATTGGACAAAATTTCTTATCTGTTTAATCAAAACCTTCAATTTTATATAATTATCTTGGACAAACATTGTAAAATTATTTGAAGATTTTTTTTCTAAATTTCAAGAAGATTTCATCCAAACACGCACGATATATTACATCAAAATTATTAAAAGACAATATTTATTCATTCATTATTTATTTTATAAAAATTTTTAACAATTATTTGTTGTATTTTCTATAATAAATGATTGCAACATTTAAACTTACCACAAAATTACACAGTTTCGTCGTATCTGATTGACCCAATAAAATACTTAACAAAAGAAGGGAAAAACGAACTACAACAAGACAGATTAGAACTTTGTCAAAAATAATAACAACAACAACAAAAAACATAAATTTAAAGGGCCAGTTAATAATAACTAATGATTATGTCTTTGCTAACAAGATACTAAAAGAAACAAAAACTACAACAAATACTTAACAACCTTATAAATTGAAACTAAAATTAAAGAACCAAAAAAATGGCACGAAATGACATTTCCCTTAACATTACAACAAAATTTAAACAAAAAAAAAAAAACAAAAATAAATAATTATCGTCATCATCATTGAAGCAAGAAAAGCTTACTTAAACAACAACCTCTATGGCCAGTTGTGTATGTTAGAGAATGGTTGGTGAATGAAACTGAAAATTATTCCCAAGATCATAAAATATGTATGGAAAATGGAAGAAAAATCATACAACTAAACAGCATCAACAAAATACATAAATCATTTAGATTCATAACAATATATTTATTATTTATCAAAGAAAATTTAAGAAAAAAAAAAAACTTGGTGTAAAATAAGCAAAATCAGTAAGTCATTAGCAAATGAGCGAAAACTACTGACGCCTCCTTCTAGTTTGGTAAAACAAAATGAAATCGGAAAATTTAAACCCTTTTGAGGATTTTTACAATAAAAAAATATAAAAAAATTACCAAAATTGTTGTTGTGAATCACAGATCTGGAAAAGAGTTTGAACATTCAAGTACTGATTAGAACTAAAACTGGAACTAGCACTGAAATCGAACTGAAACTAGAACTGAACTAGAACTGAACTAGAACTGAACTAGAACTAAACTAGAACTGAACTAGAACTGAACTAGAACTGAACTAGAACTGAACTAGAACTGAACTAGAACTGAACTAGAACTGAACTAGAACTGAACTAGAACTGAACTAGAACTGAACTAGAACTGGAACTAGACTGAACTAGAACTAGAACTGAACTAGAGAACTGAACTAGAACTGAACTGAACTAGAACTGAACTAGAACTGAACTAGAACTGAACTAGAACTGAACTAGAACTGAACTAGAACTGAACTAGAACTGAACTAGAACTGAACTAGAACTGAACTAGAACTGAACTAGAACTGAACTAGAACTGAACTAGAACTGAACTAGAACTGAACTAGAACTGAACTAGAACTGAACTAGAACTGAACTAGAACTGAACAAGAACTGAACTAGAACTGAACTAGAACTGAACTAGAACTGAACTAGAACTGAACTAGAACTGAACTAGAACTGAACTAGAACTGAACTAGAACTGAACTAGAACTGAACTACAACTGAACTAGAACTGAACTAGAACTGAACTAGAACGAAACTAGAATTGAACTAGAACTGAACTAGAACTGAACTAAAACTGAACTAGAACTGAACTAGAACTCAACTAGAACTGAACTAGAACTGAACTAGAACTGAACTAGAACTGAACTAGAACTGAACTAGAACTGAACTAGAACTGAACTAGACTGAACTAGAACTGAACTAGAACTGACTAGAACTGAACTAGAACTGAACTAGAACTGAACTAGAACTGAACTAGAACTGAACTAGAACGACTGAACTACTAACTGACCTAGAACTGAACTAGAACTGAACTAGACTGAACTAGAACTGAACTAGAAACTGAACTAGAACTGAACTAGAACTGACTAGAACTGAACTAGAAACTGAACTAGAACTGAACTAGACTGAACTAGAACTGAACTAGAACTGAACTAGAACTGAACTAGAACTGAACTAGAACTGAACTAAAACTGAAGCTAGAACTGAACTAGAACTGAACTAAGAACTGAACTAGACCTGAACTAGAACTGAACTAGAACTGAACTAGAACTGACCTAGAACTGAACTAGAACTGAACTAGAACTGAACTAGAACTGAACTAGAACTGAACTAGAAAACTGAACTAGAACTGACTGAATGAACTAGAACTAGAACTGAACTAGAACTGAACTAAGAACTGAACTAGAACTGAACTAGAACTGAACTAGAACTGAACTAGAACTGAACTAGAACTGAACTAGAACTGAACTAGAACTGAACTAGAACTGAACTAGAACTGAACTAGAACTGAACTAGAACTGAACTAGAACTGAACTAGAACTGAACTAGAACTGAACTAGAACTGAACAAGAGCCGACCTAAAACTGAACTAGAACTGAATTACAATCGATCGTACTAGAACAGTCAAATCCTTTAAACCTCTCCCTTCTTTAAAATCCATTCATCTAAGTGTTATTTAAACAGTCTTTTGATTTTATTTCTTTTCTTTATTCGCTTTTATACAAGGTCTATCTTACTGCCACAAAAGCTGCCTTTTTTTAATGTCTGGCACACGATCGTTGCAAGAAAATATCGACAAAGTCATAAATTAAATATTTGCACAAAACTAAAAAATGAAACAAATCCAATCGTCTAAAATCAAAACATGGAAAAATTTACACCATTCAGAAAAAAAAAGAACGAATATGTATAAACAGCAGAGTAACAACAGCAATAAATGGACAATTGTTGTTGCAACTAGTAATACAACAACACTATTTTTTTATTGTTATTTTATGGCAGTTAAATAGTAAAGTACAAACACAGACGACCGAAGGGCATATTATGACTTAAAACATCAAATCGCAAAGAAAAAAAATCATTGGAATAAGAAGTTTTCTATTTAGACTTAGGTATTGCCGACATTTTAGTTGCTGTAGTCATATACAATTTGATTGTTTTAGTTAACTTAAACTAGAGGTTGTCTTAAAATGCCTGTACTGTGCGGTTGTCAGTCTTAAGTGATCATCGTCACAATCACTTAAATAAATATAAAAAAAATTACAAGGGTTAAAAGTTTTGCTTGTTTTATTCCTTTATAGGAGTCATTTTCTTACAAAACATTCTACCAGATTTTAGCTGCAATTGAATGCTTGTAGTTCTTTTAAAGGTGTTGGAACTGTGTTTTGTCTACAGCTTCAGCTATAGTTGTTGTTGTAACAGTTATGTCATTTGTGGCTTGTTGTGTTTTAGGAGTGTAAATGATCGAAGTGGAATAATAACGATTTAAAAATCAGTTTTTCGTTATTAACTCTTTGTTAACGCTAGAATTTATGTTAATGTAATATTTTATATCTTTAATGTTTCCATTTCTCTGAATAAACTGTTGATATAGAAATCTTGGCCGATCTGTGATCTGTAACATATCGGAGCAAAAGTTCTAGACCAGCTTGATCAATCAATTTTGTAAATTAGTATTCGATGGATAATGAACACTCATATTTCTAGTTATAAAGCGTCAACAGAAGCATAACCTTTAACCACTTTTGTTCAATTTTGTACAAAAAAATTAAATTCTCATTTATTGTGATTAATATAAAAAGGAGATTAATTAGTGATCAGTCATATGTTGGAGTTAAAAGATTTTTAGTTGTAGTTCATTTTTATTTCGTTTCTAATTCAGTTCTAGTACAGTTCTAATTCAGCTCTAGTTCAGTTCTAGTTCAGTTCTAGTTCCGTTCTAGTTCAGTTCTGGTTCAGTTCTAGTTCTAGTTCAGTTCTAGTTCAGTTCTAGTTCAGTTCTAGTTCAGTTCTAGTTCAGTTCTAGTTCAGTTCTAGTTCAGTTCTAGTTCAGTTCTAGTTCAGTTCTAGTTCAGTTCTAGTCAGTTCTAGTTCAGTTCTAGTTCAGTTCTAGTTCAGTTCTAGTTCAGTTCTAGTTCAGTTCTAGTTCAGTTCTAGTTCAGTTCTAGTTCAGTTCTAGTTCAGTTCTAGTTCAGTTCTAGTTCAGTAGTTCAGTTCTAGTTCAGTTCTAGTTCAGTTCTAGTTCAGTTCTAGTTCAGTTCTAGTTCAGTTCTAGTCATTTCTAGTTCAGTTCTAGTTCAGTTTAGTTCAGTTCTTCTAGTTCATTTTAGTTCAGTTCTAGTTCATTTTAGTTCAGTTCTAGTTCAGTTCTAGTTCAGTTCTTGTTCAGTTCTAGTTCAGTTCTAGTTCAGTTCTAGTTCATTCTAGTTCAGTTCTAGTTCAGTTCTAGTTCAGTTCTAGTTCAGTTCTAGTTCAGTTCTAGTTCAGTTCTAGTTCAGTTCTAGTTCAGTTCTAGTTCAGTTCTAGTTCAGTTCAGTTCAGTTCTAGTTCAGTTCTAGTTCAGTTCTAGTTCAGTTCTAGTTCAGTTCTAGTTCAGTTCTAGTTCAGTTCTAGTTCAGTTCTAGTTCAGTTCTAGTTCAGTTCTAGTTCAGTTCTAGTTCAGTTCTAGTTCAGTTCTAGTTCAGTTCTAGTTCAGTTCTAGTTCTAGTTCAGTCTAGTTCAGTTCTAGTTCAGTTCTAGTTCAGTTCTAGTTCAGTTCTAGTTCAGTTCTAGTTCAGTTCTAGTTCAGTTCTAGTTCAGTTCTAGTTCAGTTCTAGTTCAGTTCTAGTTCAGTTCTAGTTCAGTTCTAGTTCAGTTCTAGTTCAGTTCTAGTTCAGTTCTAGTTCAGTTCTAGTTCAGTTCTAGTTCAGTTCTAGTTCAGTTCTAGTTCAGTTCTAGTTCAGTTCTAGTTCAGTTCTAGTTCAGTTCTAGTTCAGTTCTAGTTCAGTTCTAGTTCAGTTCTAGTTCAGTTCTAGTTCAGTTCTAGTTCAGTTCTAGTTCAGTTCTAGTTCAGTTCTAGTTCAGTTCTAGTTCAGTTCTAGTTCAGTTCTAGTTCAGTTCTAGTTCAGTTCTAGTTCAGTTCTAGTTCAGTTCTAGTTCAGTTCTAGTTCAGTTCTAGTTCAGTGTTCAGTTCAGTTCAGTTTAGTTCAGTTCTAGTTCAGTTCTAGTTCAGTTCTAGTTGTTCTAGTCAGTTCTAGTTCAGTTCTAGTTCAGTTCTAGTTCAGTTCTAGTTCAGTTCTAGTTCAGTTCTAGTTCAGTTCTCAGTTTCAGTTCTAGTTCAGTTCTAGTTAGTTAGTTCAGTTTCAGTTCAGTTCTAGTTCAGTTCTAGTTCAGTTCTAGTTCAGTTCTAGTTCAGTTCTAGTTCAGTTCTAGTTCAGTCTAGTTCAGTTCTAGTTCAGTTCTAGTTCAGTTCTAGTTCTAGTTCAGCTAGTTCAGTTCTAGTTCAGTTCTAGTTCAGTTCTAGTTCAGTTCTAGTTCAGTTCTAGTTCAGTTCTAGTTCAGTTCTAGTTCAGTTCTAGTTCAGTTCTAGTTCAGTTCTAGTTCAGTTCTAGTTCAGTTCTAGTTCAGTTCTAGTTCAGTTCTAGTCAGTTCTAGTTCAGTTCTAGTTCAGTTAGTTCTAGTTCAGTCTAGTTCAGTTCTAGTTCAGTTCTAGTTCAGTTCTAGTTCAGTTCTAGTTCAGTTCTAGTTCAGTTCTAGTTCAGTTCTAGTTCAGTTCTAGTTCAGTTCTAGTTCAGTTCTAGTTCAGTTCTAGTTCAGTTCTAGTTCAGTTCTAGTTCAGTTCTAGTTCAGTTCTAGTTCAGTTCTAGTTCAGTTCTAGTTCAGTTCTAGTTCAGTTCTAGTTCAGTTCTAGTTCAGTTCTAGTTCAGTTCTAGTTCAGTTCTAGTTCGTTCTAGTTCAGTTCTAGTTCAGTTCTAGTTCAGTTCTAGTTCAGTTCTAGTTCAGTTCTAGTTCAGTTCTAGTTCAGTTCTAGTTCAGTTCTAGTTCAGTTCTAGTTCAGTTCTAGTTCAGTTCTAGTTCAGTAGTTCAGTTCTAGTTCAGTTCTAGTTCAGTTCTAGTTCAGTTCTAGTTCAGTTCTAGTTCAGTTCTAGTTCAGTTCTAGTTCAGTTCTAGTTCAGTCTAGTTCAGTTCTAGTTCAGTTCTAGTTCAGTTCTAGTTCAGTTCTAGTTCAGTTCTAGTTCAGTTCTGGTTCAGTTCTAGTTCAGTTCTAGTTCAGTTCTAGTTCAGTTCTAGTTCAGTTCAGTTCAGTTCTAGTTCAGTTCTAGTTCATTTTAGTTCAATTCTAGTTCAGTTCTAGTTCAGTTCTAGTTCAGTGTAGTTCAGTTCTAGTTCAGTTCTAGTTCAGTTCTAGTTCAGTTCTAGTTCAGTTCTAGTTTAGTTTAGTTCAGTTCTAGTTCAGTTCTAGTTCAGTTCTAGTTCAGTTCTAGTTCAGTTCTAGTTCAGTTCTAGTTCAGTTCTAGTTCAGTTCTAGTCAGTTCTAGTTCAGTTCTAGTTCAGTTCTAGTTCAGTTCTAGTTTCAGTTCTAGTTCAGTTCTAGTTCAGTTCTAGTTCAGTTCTAGTTCAGTTCTAGTTCAGTTCTAGTTCAGTTCTAGTTCAGTTCTAGTTCAGTTCTAGTTCAGTTCTAGTTCAGTTCTAGTTCAGTTCTAGTTCAGCTAGTTCAGTTCTAGTTCAGTTCTAGTTCAGTTCTAGTTCAGTTCTAGTTCAGTTTCGTTCAGTTCTAGTTCAGTTCTAGTTCAGTTCTAGTTCAGTTCTAGTTCAGTTCTAGTTCAGTTCTAGTTCAGTTCTAGTTCAGTTCTAGTTCAGTTCTAGTTCAGTTCTAGTTCAGTTCTAGTTCAGTTTATAATTATAGTTCAGTTCTAGTTCAGTTCTAGTTCAGTTCTAGTTCAGTTCTAGTTCAGTTCTAGTTCAGTTCTAGTTCAGTTCTAGTTCAGTTCTAGTTCAGTTCTAGTTCAGTTCTAGTTCTAGTTCAGTTCTAGTTCAGTTCTAGTTTAGTTCTAGTTCAGTTTTAGTTCAGTTCTAGTTCAGTTCTAGTTCAGTTCTAGTTCAGTTCTAGTTTATTTAGTTCTAGTTCTAGTTCTAGTTTAGTTCTAGTTTAGTTCTAGTTAGTTTAGTTCAGTTCAGTTCTTTTCAGATTTATTAATGTCTTATAGATAAATTATCAGACATTTTACTTTTTAATCCAACTAGAGTCAGCCTTCTGCCTGTTCTAAGCAGGTAAATATCAATTAAATTTTAATCTTAAATAAATCTTTTGTGAGAAGCTTAACAACCTTTTTTAAACTGTAATAAAAAAAACAATTTAAACATTTTAAATGCAAAATTACAATATTCAATCATTTTCTAAATACATAAGTTTCCTTTGGAAATCTTCTGGCAAAAACTTAAATTTCCAAAGATTGATCAACAGCCAACAACGTCAAATTAATTAAATTAAAGTTTGATTAAAAGCTAAAAGGTAATTAACAAAAATTGTGACAACTAAACCTAACAGCAAAAACTATAGTTAAAACTAAATCAAATAATTTTCTCGGTAAAGAAGTTTTATATATGGAAAAATTGAGTTGTTCGTTTTTTTTTTTCTTCGCGTCTGACTCCTTAAATTAATTCAATTAATCAATAATTTAAATTACACTAACTGCATGAATAAGAAAAACGAAGCATACTACAACTCATTACAAAACCATGTAGCAGTGGCAGTTGTTGGCTTCCCTTACATGTTTTTTGCAAATTTCAAACATGCTTCATCATGTTGTTGCAAGTCTTTTACAAAAAATGCTCACGCTCCCGAACACACACATACATACATAACACACTCCTTCTCTTAGGAATTGCTTTATTTATAACTGTCTGTCTTTATGTATACCGTTATATTTCCACAATATATTTTAACGGTCCTTAACCCTTTCTGCCGCGAGTTTTAGAAAAAAGAATTAAAAAAGAAAACACATTAATAAAGTTCTTATATACCGCGAAAAAAAAGCAACAACAAAAATTGAGTTAAAATATATTAAACCACCAATACATAGAAGTTTTGAACCCCATACTTCCCTAGGAAAATTTGCTCAAATACCCCAACCTTACTCGCAAAGAAAACACTCAAACCTGTTTAAAAATTTACCGGTTGGTTTGTTGAAAACCACTCATTTCCCAGCAGGTTGTAACACATCAGCTCTCTTGAGTAAGAAAAAAAATACTGCTCCAACTTTACTCAATAAGGGGAGCTGGTTTTCTCCGGCAAAAACAGTAACCATGGTAGACTGAATGTCGTCAGTCTTGGTTATGTATATTTTCATATATTTCTTTTTAGCCAACATTTACTGTTCTTGTCCCGTTGTTAGTCCGACCGGGGTTTGGGTGTTGGTAGTGTATGCTGATTATTTCATTTATTTTCTTTAAATGTTTTTCGTAATTTTTTTCTATCCATACTTGTTTTGAAAAGCAGCAAAAAGATTTTTTATTTTTAATTTCTGCTTTTAGAAAAATATTTTACACCAACTTTTTTTAACTTGTCTTACAAAGAGTACCCAAACATCAGACATTTTTTAAACCAAAAACAAGCATTTGCCGCCGGTAGTTTTTGCTGTATACATATTTTTCCCCAATACTCTAGTTCTCTAGTAACTTCCTATTCTTTCTTCTTGGTGAAATTTTAATTATATAAATTAAAAGTCTCGTTATGAGCGCAGGAGGAATCATAGATTTCAAACTGATTGCTGATTCTAGGTTTGGAGGAGTAGTGAGAAGTTTTTCCTGTCTGAGTCTGCATAATTAATTGAAAATCATTCTTAAAGGATATAAAATAGACAGCATTTTTGATAAATTTAATTTTTAAAGGTTTTAAACAAAAAGTTAAAGGTTCAGTCTTAAATCAGTTCTGTTATAGTTTTAAATCAATTTTAACTCAATTATAAATCAGTTCTAGTTCAAATCTCGTTCTCGTTCTCGTAATTTTGTTGTAGTTCAGCTTTAGTTCAGTTCAGTTCTAGTTGTAGTTAGTTCTAGTTCAGTTCAGTTCTAGTTCAGTTCTAGTTCAGTTCTAGTAAGTTCTAGTTCAGTTCTAGTTCAGTTCTAGTTCATTCTAGTTCAGTTCTAGTTCAGTTCAGTTCTAGTTCAGTTCTAGTTCAGTTCTAGTTCAGTTCTAATTCAGTTCTAGTTCAGTTCTAGTTCAGTTCTAGTTCAGTTCTAGTTCAGTTCTAGTTCAGTTCTAATTCAGTTCTAGTTCAGTTCTAGTTCAGTTCTAGTTCAGTTCTAGTTCAGTTCTAGTTCAGTTCTAGTTCAGTTCTAGTTCAGTTCTAGTTCAGTTCTAGTTCAGTTCTAGTTAAGTTCTAGTTCAGTTCTAGTTCAATTCTAGTTCAGTTCTAGTTCATTTCTAGTTCAGTTCAGTTCTAGTTCAGTTCTAGTTCAGTTCTAGTTCAGTTCTAATTCAGTTCTAGTTCAGTTCCAGTTCAGTTCTAGTTCAGTTCTAGTTCAGTCTAGTTCAGTTCTAGTTCAGTTCTAGTTCAGTTCTAGTTCAGTTCTAGTTCAGTTCTAGTTCAGTTCTAGTTCAGTTCTATTTCAGTTCTAGTTCAGTTCTAGTTCAGTTCTAGTTCAGTTCTAGTTCAGTTCTAGTTCAGTTCTAGTTCAGTTCTAGTTCAGTTCTAGTTCAGTTCTAGTTCAGTTCTAGTTCAGTTCTAGTTCAGTTCTAGTTCAATTCTAGTTCAGTTCTAGTTCAGTTCTAGTTTAGTTCTAGTTCAGTTCTAGTTCAGTTCTAGTTCAGTTCTAGTTCAGTTCTAGTTCAGTTCTAGTTCAGTTCTAGTTCAGTTCTAGTTCAGTTCTAGTTCAGTTCTAGTTCAGTTCTAGTTCAGTTCTAGTTCAGTTCTAGTTCAGTTCTAGTTCAGTTCTAGTTCAGTTCTAGTTCAGTTCTAGTTCAGTTCTAGTTTAGTTCTAGTTCAGTTCTAGTTCAGTTCTAGTTCAGTTCTAGTTCAGTTCAAGTTCAGTTCTAGTTCAGTTCTAGTTCAGTTGTAGTTCAGTTCTAGTTCAGTTCTAGTTCAGTTCTAGTTCAGTTCTAGTTCAGTTCTAGTTCAGTTCTAGTTCAGTTCAAGTTCAGTTCTAGTTCAGTTTTAGTTCAGTTCTAGTTCATTTCTAGTTACGTTCTAGTTTTCTACTAATTTTGACTTTGTTTATTGAAAATTGTTCAGGACCGATTTTCTGATTCTAGAACAATAGAAAGTGGGTTTTTGCTATAGAGTATAGCCTCTTTCGAGTCATAATAGTCAGAGTTAACCGAAATGTTGCTTATCTTGTGTCATGTTTCACTAAGGTTCACATATTTGCTCCTGTTTTAAAAGAAATGTCGTTTTTGTTGTTGTTAGTGCACTAACTGCAATAACAATTACGACTACATACGATGACGACAACAACGACAATACTGGTGTTGAGTTAACGACGATGACAATGTCCAAAAGAGTTTTCTTGTAAGTATCTCAGTGAGTACTGTTGTTGCTGGTGATTTCTATATTGTTGCAGTATGTATCTGTGTGTACTTGCATGGTTGTTGCTGCTGCATTAAATGTTGTAGATTGTTGATACTGCACACGAGTTGAAAATTTATTACATTTTTTGTTGTTTCTACTTTGGAGCTGTCAGTTATCTTTTCTTTAGGTTGGAGTACTCAAACGAAGCTTTTTTTATGTTGTTGCTGTTATTATTATTGTTGGTGTTATGTATCTAAGTATTTTTTTTATTGTACTCACACTCATATGTATGTATATGTGTATTTATATGTGTGTTGTTTGTGTATATTTTTATGGCAACTTTTAGGTATATGATTTTTTACACGATTTTCTTTTGTATATATTTTTCGTGTTGTGTTGTTTATTTTTTAATGTTGTGTGTTGCTGCTATTGTACAGATATCATACCAATTGGGAGCTCCTCCATATTTAGACTCCGCCTTTTATTAATGCTTGTTTTTTTGGTAAATGATGTTTTTGTGTTTCTATATGTGTAAGTACATTTTGAGTTAAATTTTGTGAAAAAAACAACTAAAAAATGTTTATCATAAATGTGTTATTTGTTAGATGTACATACATTAACACGTGAATACATACAAAAAGTATTTACCTACATACGTAAGTGTTGCATTGTTGCACGATAGCGTTGATACAACTGAAAAACTTTACTGTTATAAATTTGTTTAATTTTGAACACTTTCTGTCTATTTGATCGGTTCTAGTTGAGTTATAGTTCAGTTCTATGTTACAGGCAAGACTATAGTCTAGACAAGACCATAGGCAAGACTGTAGAATAGACTACATCATAGACTAGACTATAGACTAGACTGTGGACTAGACTATAGACTAGACTTTAGATTAGACTATAGACTAGACTATAGATTAGCCTATAGCCTTGACTAGACTATAGAGTAGACTATAGACTAGACTATAAATTAGACTAAATTAAAAACTATAGATTAGACTATAGACTAGACTATAGACTAGACTATAGACTAGACTATAGACTAGTATAGACTAGACTATAGACTAGACTATAGACTAGACTATAGACTAGACTATAGACTAGACTATAGACTAGACTATAGACTACACTATAGACTAAACTATAGACTAGACTATAGACTAGACTATAGACTAGACTATAGACTAGACTATAGACTAGACTATAGACTAGACTATAGACTAGACTATAGACTAGACTATAGACTAGACTATAGACTAGACTATAGACTAGACTATAGACTAGACTATAGACTAGGCTATAGACTAGACTATAGAACTATAGACTAGACTATAGAACTATAGACTAGACTATAGACTAGACTATAGACTAGACTATAGACTAGACTATAGACTAGACTATAGACTAGACTATAGACTAGACTATAGACTAGACTATAGACTAGACTATAGACTAGACTATAGACTAGACTATAGACTAGATTATAGGCTAGACTATAGACTAGACTATAGACTAGACTATAGGCTAGACTATAGACTAGACTATAGACTAGACTATAGACTAGACTATAGACTAGACTATAGACTAGACTATAGACTAGACTATAGACTAGACTATAGACTAGACTATAGACTAGACTATGACTAGACTATAGACTAGACTATAGACTAGACTATAGACTAGACTATAGACTAGACTATAGACTAGACTATAGACTAGACTATAGACTAGACTATAGACTAGACTATAGACTAGACTATAGACTAGAATATAGACTAGACTATAGACTAGACTATAGACTAGACTATAGACTAGACTATAGACAGACTATAGACTAGACTATAGACTAGACTATAGACTAGACTATAGACTAGACTATAGACTAGACTATAGACTAGACTATAGACTAGACTATAGACTAGACTATAGACTAGACTATAGACTAGACTATAGACTAGACTATAGACTAGACTATAGACTAGACTATAGACTGGACTATAGACTAGACTATAGACTAGACTATAGACTAGACTATAGACTAGACTATAGACTAGACTATAGACTAGACTATAGACTAGACTATAGACTAGACTATAGACTAGACTATAGACTAGACTATAGACTAGACTATAGACGAGACTATAGACTAGACTATAGACTAGACTATAGACTAGACTATAGACTAGTCTATAGACTAGACTATAGACTAGACTATAGTCTGTAGACTAGACTATAGACTAGACTATAGACTAGACTATAGACCAGTCTATAGACTAGACTATAGACTAGTCTATAGACTAGACTATAGACTAGACTATAGACTAGACTAGTTCAGTTCTAGTTCAGTTCTAGTTCAGTTCTAGTTCAGTTCTAGTTCAGTTCTAGTTCAGTTCTAGTTCAGTTCTAGTTCAGTTCTAGTTCAGTTCTAATTCAGTTCTAATTCAGTTCTAGTTCTGTTCTAGTTCAGTTCTAGTTCAGTTCTACTTCAGTGAATTTAGTTTTGATTCAGCTCCTAGAGGATCAAACTCAATATTTCAAATTCTTTAAAAACCATTTCTTAATAATTCTTCATCAAAGTTCACGCTCTAATCTGAAGAATTTAACCCAATTTGTTGGTGAATATAAGCCAGTGTTTAAGTCAATTACTAATGTTAACTTAATTTGTGCAAATTTCAAATATTTATTTACAACCTCCCATAAATCTTGTAAGTTCAACAAAAATCCTCAACCAACATTGTTTATAACTTAAAGCAGCAACATAATAATAGTAGTATGAAGACACTGCAATTCTACTAGTACTTAGCAGATATGCACTATATTGTTGCATTGATGCTGGTGTAGTGTTGCATGGCTAATTTTTGATTGTTTTGTTTGGCAATTTACATATTGAATTACTTCCTCACACGAACTGAACTCATAAACTGAACATGATCGGAAAATTATATGAGAGCCAGTGGAAAAGAAATAACAACAACAAAATAAATAGAGTAGAATATTTTTACTATAGAATTGTTGAAAGTAAAGAAGAACAAATAAAAACACACGACACAAGTACGTGGTTTATGGTTACTTGCAACATACTTAAATAAGAAGAAACTAAAGATCAACAACAAAAAGAACATCTTAAATGAAAAGTATAAGAAAAGATCAACATCATCAAGTGGCGCTACACGATGTTGCATGAACAATATCAAGAATACCAAACGAAAAAAATTAACTGAACAATGTTTTGGCCTACAACATGAGTAAGTGGCATCAAGAAGAATTGTTGCTGGACTTCTTCCAAAACTAACGATTATCATCCATTATGAGCTTTTTTCCTTTATTACCATGACGTTGGGCTTAACAGCTACGGGAACAAGAATAAAACGTCCTCGTATATGGAAAACATAATACACACACACAAAATATGAAGTGCAACAAATAAAATTGTTATAAGAATGTGATGCTGCGGATGACGATAGTCGGTGATGTGTATGAATCGGTGATCGGCAGCTCAAGTCAGCTGCGGCTGGGAGCAATCATCATTTAAGTTTTGAATTAACCTCAAGTGTAATTTTATTTTTACATTTTAATTTTATATTCTCTCGATACCGACCCATGATATAAAGGATAACAAATTATAATTGTATGTGTTTGTACATTTACTGATTCTCTTTCTTCGATATGGTTGAATGTAGGGTGCGATCAAATGTTAGCCATAAAAATGTTTATTTTACTACGTGACCAATAATTCCAGTGTTCTCTATATGAATATGTTGCAACTATTATTATATGAAAAACTATATGAATTTTATTTATTCTAGACTTTATGGTTCAGTTTTTTTTTATTTCCATTTTTATCATAGTCTACACCCCACATACCACATTGACTTTGGCTGGTTCAAGAGTCAACTGGCTTCATGTTGAAGATATGAATAAGAATTTCAGAAAAAACAAACTGTTGTTCGTAAAAAAGATGTTTTAAAGAGGAGTCTTAATACAAATTTGTTGTATGCAACTGTTATAATACTATAATGCATCTTACATGCAGATGTTAGTCTTTTTTGCTGAATATATGAAGTTCAATTGACTTGAATTACTTTGGCTTGATTTTAATAATATTGGTAAAGGGTAGGAAGATAAATTTGTTATATATCATTTATATAACAAATGGTCTATAGTCCAGGCCATAATATAATAATTAGCCTATAGTCTAAAATATAGTCTAGTCTATAGTCTAGTCTATAGTCTAGTCTATAGTCTAGTCTATAGTCTAGTCTATAGTCTAGTCTATAGTCTAGTCTACAGTCTAGTCTACAGTCTAGTCTACAGTCTAGTCTATAGTCTAGTCTATAGTCTAGTCTATAGTCCAGTCTATAGTCTAGTCTATAGTCTAGTCTGTAGTCTAGTCTATAGTATAGTCTATAGTCTATAGTCTAGTTATTAGTCTAGTCTATAGTCTAGTCTATAGTCTAGTCTAGTCTATAGTCTATAGTCTAGTCTAGTCTAGTCTATAGTCTAGTCTAGTCTAGTCTATAGTGTAGTCTATAGTCTAGTCTATAGTCTAGTCTATAGTCTAGTCTATAGTCTAGTCTATAGTCTAGTCTATAGTCTAGTCTATAGTCTAGTCTATAGTCTAGTCTACAGTCTAGTCTATAGTCTAGTCTATAGTCCAGTCTATAGTCTAGTCTATAGTCTAGTCTATAGTCTAGTCTATTGTCTAGTCTAAAGTCTAGTCTCTATAGTCTAGTCTATAGTCTAGTCTATAGTCTAGTCTATAGTCTAGTCTATAAGTCTACTCTATAGTTTACGCTATAGTCTAGTCTATAGTCTAGTCTATAGTCTAGTCTATAGTCTAGTCTATAGTCTAGTCTATAGTCTAGTCTATAGTCTAGTCTATAGTCAAGTCTATAGTCAAGTCTATAGTCTAGTCTATAGTCTAGTCT
>NW_023995432.1:0-113980 GCF_015586225.1 Lucilia sericata | reverse complement strand
AAACTAACTAACTAACTACTAACTAACTAACTAACTAAACTACTAACTAACTACTAACTAACTACTAACTAACTACTAACTAACTAACTAACTACTAACTAACTAACTAACTAACTAACTAACTAACTAACTAACTAACTAACTAACTAACTAACTAACTAACTACTAACTAACTAACTAACTAACTAACTACTACTAACTAACTAACTACTAACTAACTAACTAACTAACTAACTAACTAACTACTAACTAACTAACTAACTAACTAACTAACTAACTACTAACTAACTAACTAACTAACTAACTAACTAACTAACTAACTAACTAACTAACTAACTACTAACTACTAACTAACTAACTAACTAACTAACTAACTACTAACTAACTAACTAACTACTACTAACTAACTAACTAACTACTAACTAACTAACTAACTACTAACTAACTAACTAACTAACTACTAACTACTAACTAACTAACTAACTAACTAACTAACTAACTAACTAACTAAATAACTAACTAACTAACTAGCTAACTAACTAACTAACGAATTTTGGTAGGATTATAAGTGATCACAGATTTTCATTGTTTTGGCCCTAGCTCTTCTAGTTTAGCCAGAAAATGGACTTTTATGTGTTCACTCAAAAAAACGAATTTTGGTGGATTTATAAGTGATCACAGATTTTCATTGTTTTCACTCCAAAAATCGAATTTTGGAAGGATTTATAAGTGATCACAGATTTTCATTGTTTTGGCCCTAGCTCTTCTAGTTTAGCCAGAAAATGGACTTTTATGTTTTCACTCAAAAAAACGAATTTTGGTGGATTTATAAGTGATCACAGATTTTCATTGTTTTCACTCCAAAAATCGAATTTTGGAAGGATTTATAAGTGATCACAGATTTTCATTGTTTTGGCCCTAGCTCTTCTAGTTTAGCCAGAAAATGGATTTTTATGTTTTCACTCAAAAATCGAATTTTTGTAGGATTAATAAGTGATCACAGATTTTCATTGTTTTGGCCCTAGCTCTTCTAGTTTAGCCAGAAAATGGACTTTTATGTTTTCACTCAAAAAATCGAATTTGGTAGGATTTATAAGTGATCACAGATTTTCATTGTTTTGGCCCTAGCTCTTCTAGTTTAGCCAGAAAATGGATTTTTATATTTTCACTCAAAAAATCTAATTTTGGAAGGATTTATAAGTGATCACAGATTTTCATTGTTTTAGCCCTAGCTCTTCTAGTTTAGCCAGAAAATGGACTTTTATGTTTTCACTCAAAAAAACGAATTTTGGTGGATTTATAAGTGATCACAGATTTTCATTGTTTTCACTCCAAAAATCGAATTTTGGAAGGATTTATAAGTGATCACAGATTTTCATTGTTTTGGCCCTAGCTCTTCTAGTTTAGCCACAAAATGGACTTTTATGTTTTCACTCAAAAATCGAATTTTGGTAGGATTTATAAGTGATCACAGATTTTCATTGTTTTGGCCCTAGCTCTTCTAGTTTAGCCAGAAAATGGACTTTTATGTTTCACTCAAAAATCGAATTTTGGTAGGATTTATAAGTGATCACAGATTTTCATTGTTTTGGCCCTAGCTCTTCTAGTTTAGCCAGAAAATGGACTTTATGTTTTCAACTCAAAAAATCGAATTTTGGAATGATTTATAAGTGATCACAGATAAAAAATCGAATTTTGGAAGGATTTATAAGTGATCACAGATTTTCATTGTTTTGGCCCTAGCTCTTCTAGTTTAGCCAGAAAATGGACTTTTATGTTTTCACTAAAAAAAACGAATTTTGTGGATTTATAAGTGATCACAGATTTCATTGTTTTGGCCCTAGCTCTTCTAGTTTAGCCAGAAAATGGACTTTTATGTTTTCACTCAAAAAATCGAATTTTGGTAGGATTTATAAGTGATCACAGATTTTCATTGTTTTGGCCCTAGCTCTTCTAGTTTAGCCAGAAAATGGATTTTTATGTTTTCACTCAAAAAAATCGAATTTTGATAGGATTTAGAAGTGATCACAGATTTTCATTGTTTTGGCCCTAGCTCTTCTAGTTTAGCCAGAAAATGGACTTTTATGTTTTCACTCAAAAAATCGAATTTTGGTAGGATTTATAAGTGATCACAGATTTTCATTGTTTTGGCCCTAGCTCTTCTAGTTTAGCCAGAAAAATGGACTTTTATGTTTTCACTCAAAAAATCGAATTTTGGTAGGATTTATAAGTGATCACAGATTTTCATTGTTTTGGCCCTAGCTCTTCTAGTTTAGCCAGAAAATGGACTTTTATGTTTCACTCAAAAATCGAATTTTGGTAGGATTTATAAGTGATCACAGATTTTCATTGTTTTGGCCCTAGCTCTTCTAGTTTAGCCAGAAAATGGACTTTTATGTTTTCACTCAAAAAATCGAATTTTGGTAGGATTTATAAGTGATCACAGATTTTCATTGTTTTGGCCCTAGCTCTTCTAGTTTAGCCAGAAAATGGACTTTTATGTTTTCACTCAAAAAATCGAATTTTGGTAGGATTTATAAGTGATCACAGATTTTCATTGTTTTGGCCCTAGCTCTTCTAGTTTAGCTAGAAAATGGACTTTTATGTTTTCACTCAAAAAATCGAATTTTGGTAGGATTTATAAGTGATCACAGATTTTCATTGTTTTGGCCCTAGCTCTTCTAGTTTAGCCAGAAAATGGACTTTTATGTTTTCACTCAAAAAATCGAATTTTGGTAGGATTTATAAGTGATCACAGATTTTCATTGTTTTGGCCCTAGCTCTTCTAGTTTAGCCAGAAAATGGACTTTTATGTTTTCACTCAAAAAATCGAATTTTGGTAGGATTTATAAGTGATCACAGATTTTCATTGTTTTGGCCCTAGCTCTTCTAGTTTAGCCAGAAAATGGACTTTTATGTTTTCACTCAAAAAATCGAATTTTGGTAGGATTTATAAGTGATCACAGATTTTCATTGTTTTGGCCCTAGCTCTTCTAGTTTAGCTAGAAAATGGACTTTTATGTTTTTACTCAAAAAATCGAATTTTGGAATGATTTATAAGTGATCACAAATTTTCATTGTTTTGGCCCTAGCTCTTCTAGTTTAGCCAGAAAATGGACTTTTATGTTTTCACTCAAAAAATCGAATTTTGGTAGGATTTATAAGTGATCACAGATTTTCATTGTTTTGGCCCTAGCTCTTCTAGTTTAGCCAGAAAATGGACTTTTATGTTTTCACTCAAAAAATCGAATTTTGGAATGATTTATAAGTGATCACAGATTTTCATTGTTTTGGCCCTAGCTCTTCTAGTTTAGCCAGAAAATGCACTTTTATGTTTTCACTTAAAAAATCGAATTTTGGAAGGATTTATAAGTGATCACAGATTTTCATTGTTTTGGCCCTAGCTCTTCTAGTTTAGCCAGAAAATGGACTTTTATGTTTTCACTCAAAAAACGAATTTTGGTAGGATTTATAAGTGATCACAGATTTTCATTGTTTTGGCCCTAGCTCTTCTAGTTTAGCCAGAAAATGGATTTTTATGTTTTCACTCAAAAAAATCGAATTTTGATAGGATTTAGAAGTGATCACAGATTTTCATTGTTTTGGCCCTAGCTCTTCTAGTTTAGCCAGAAAATGGACTTTTATGTTTTCACTCAAAAAATCGAATTTTGGTAGGATTTATAAGTGATCACAGATTTTCATTGTTTTGGCCCTAGCTCTTCTAGTTTAGCCAGAAAATGGACTTTTATGTTTTCACTCAAAAAATCGAATTTTGGTAGGATTTATAAGTGATCACAGATTTTCATTGTTTTGGCCCTAGCTCTTCTAGTTTAGCCAGAAAATGGACTTTTATGTTTTCACTCAAAAAATCGAATTTTGGTAGGATTTATAAGTGATCACAGATTTTCATTGTTTTGGCCCTAGCTCTTCTAGTTTAGCCAGAAAATGGACTTTTATGTTTTCACTCAAAAAATCGAATTTTGGAATGATTTATAAGTGATCACAGATTTTCATTGTTTTGGCCCTAGCTCTTCTAGTTTAGCCAGAAAATGCACTTTTATGTTTTCACTTAAAAAATCGAATTTTGGAAGGATTTATAAGTGATCACAGATTTTCATTGTTTTGGCCCTAGCTCTTCTAGTTTAGCCAGAAAATGGACTTTTATGTTTTCACTCAAAAAAACGAATTTTGGTAGGATTTATAAGTGATCACAGATTTTCATTGTTTTGGCCCTAGCTCTTCTAGTTTAGCCAGAAAATGGACTTTTATGTTTTCACTCAAAAAAACGAATTTTGGTGGATTTATAAGTGATCACAGATTTTCATTGTTTTGGCCCTAGCTCTTCTAGTTTAGCCAGAAAATGGACTTTTATGTTTTCACTCAAAAAATCGAATTTTGGTAGGATTTATAAGTGATCACAGATTTTCATTTTGGCCCTAGCTCTTCTAGTTTAGCCAGAAAATTGATTTTTATGTTTTCACTCAAAAAATCGAATTTGTGATCACAGAAGTGATCACAGATTTTCATTGTTTTGGCCCTAGCTCTTCTAGTTTAGCCAGAAAATGGACTTTTATGTTTTCACTCAAAAAATCGAATTTTGGAAGGATTTAGAAGTGATCACAAATTTTCATTGTTTTGGCCCTAGCTCTTCTAGTTTAGCCAGAAAATGGACTTTTATGTTTTCACTCAAAAAATCGAATTTTGGTAGGATTTATAAGTGATCACAGATTTTCATATTGGCCCTAGCTCTTCTAGTTTAGCCAGAAAATGGATTTTTATGTTTTCACTCAAAAAATCGAATTTGTGATCACAGAAGTGATCACAGATTTTCATTGTTTTGGCCCTAGCTCTTCTAGTTTAGCCAGAAAATGGATTTTTATGTTTTCACTCAAAAAATCGAATTTTGATAGGATTTAGAAGTGATCACAGATTTTCATTGTTTTGGCCCTAGCTCTTCTAGTTTAGCCAGAAAATGGACTTTTATGTTTTCACTCAAAAAATCGAATTTTGGAATGATTTATAAGTGATCACAGATTTTCATTGTTTTGGCCCTAGCTCTTCTAGTTTAGCCAGAAAATGCACTTTTATGTTTTCACTTAAAAAATCGAATTTTGGAAGGATTTATAAGTGATCACAGATTTTCATTGTTTTGGCCCTAGCTCTTCTAGTTTAGCCAGAAAATGGACTTTTATGTTTTCACTCAAAAAAACGAATTTTGTAGGATTTATAAGTGATCACAGATTTTCATTGTTTTGGCCCTAGCTCTTCTAGTTTAGCCAGAAAATGGACTTTTATGTTTTCACTCAAAAAAACGAATTTTGGTGGATTTATAAGTGATCACAGATTTTCATTGTTTTGGCCCTAGCTCTTCTAGTTTAGCCAGAAAATGGACTTTTATGTTTTCACTCAAAAAATCGAATTTTGGTAGGATTTATAAGTGATCACAGATTTTCATTTTGGCCCTAGCTCTTCTAGTTTAGCCAGAAAATTGATTTTTATGTTTTCACTCAAAAAATCGAATTTGTGATCACAGAAGTGATCACAGATTTTCATTGTTTTGGCCCTAGCTCTTCTAGTTTAGCCAGAAAATGGACTTTTATGTTTTCACTCAAAAAATCGAATTTTGGAAGGATTTAGAAGTGATCACAAATTTTCATTGTTTTGGCCCTAGCTCTTCTAGTTTAGCCAGAAAATGGACTTTTATGTTTTCACTCAAAAAATCGAATTTTGGTAGGATTTATAAGTGATCACAGATTTTCATTTTGGCCCTAGCTCTTCTAGTTTAGCCAGAAAATGGATTTTTATGTTTTCACTCAAAAAATCGAATTTGTGATCACAGAAGTGATCACAGATTTTCATTGTTTTGGCCCTAGCTCTTCTAGTTTAGCCAGAAAATGGATTTTATGTTTTCACTCAAAAAAATCGAATTTTGATAGGATTTAGAAGTGATCACAGATTTTCATTGTTTTGGCCCTAGCTCTTCTAGTTTAGCCAGAAAATGGACTTTTATGTTTTCACTCAAAAAATCGAATTTTGGTAGGATTTATAAGTGATCACAGATTTTCATTGTTTTGGCCCTAGCTCTTCTAGTTTAGCCAGAAAATGGACTTTTATGTTTTCACTCAAAAAATCGAATTTTGGTAGGATTTATAAGTGATCACAGATTTTCATTGTTTTGGCCCTAGCTCTTCTAGTTTAGCCAGAAAATGGACTTTTATGTTTTCACTCAAAAAATCGAATTTTGGTAGGATTTATAAGTGATCACAGATTTTCATTGTTTTGGCCCTAGCTCTTCTAGTTTAGCCAGAAAATGGACTTTTATGTTTTCACTCAAAAAATCGAATTTTGGTAGGATTTATAAGTGATCACAGATTTTCATTGTTTTGGCCCTAGCTCTTCTAGTTTAGGCAGAAAATGGATTTTTATGTTTTCACTCAAAAAATCGAATTTTGGTAGGTGATCACTTAAGTGATCACAGATTTTCATTGTTTTGGCCCTAGCTCTTCTAGTTTAGACAGAAAATGGACTTTTATGTTTTCACTCACAAAATCGAATTTTGGAAGGATTTATAAGTGATCACAGATTTTCATTGTTTTGGCCCTAGCTCTTCTATTTTAGCCAGAAAATGGACTTTTATGTTTTCACTCAAAAAATCGAATTTTGGTAGGATTTATAAGTGATCACAGATTTTCATTGTTTTGGCCCTAGCTCTTCTAGTTTAGACAGAAAATGGACTTTAATGTTTTCACTCAAACAATCGAATTTTGGAAGGATTTATAAGTGATCACAGATTTTCATTGTTTTGGCCCTAGCTCTTCTAGTTTAGCCAGAAAATGGATTTTTATGTTTTCACTCAAAAAATCGAATTTTAGGAGGATTTATAAGTGATCACAGATTTTCATTGTTTTGGCCCTAGCTCAAAAAACGAATTTTGGTGGATTTATAAGTGATCACAGATTTTCATTGTTTTCACTCCAAAAATCGAATTTTGGAAGGATTTATAAGTGATCACAGATTTTCATTGTTTTGGCCCTAGCTCTTCTAGTTTAGCCAGAAAATGGACATTTATGTTTTCACTCAAAAATCGAATTTTGGTAGGATTTATAAGTGATCACAGATTTTCATTGTTTTGGCCCTAGCTCTTCTAGTTTAGCCAGAAAATGGACTTTTATGTTTTCACTCAAAAAATCGAATTTTGGTAGGATTTATAAGTGATCACAGATTTTCATTGCTTAGGCCCTAGCTCTTCTAGTTTAGCCAGAAAATGGACTTTTATGTTTTCACTCAAAAAATCGAATTTTGGAATGATTTATAAGTGATCACAGATTTTCATTGTTTTGGCCCTAGCTCTTCTAGTTTAGCCAGAAAATGGACTTTTATGTTTTCACTCAAAAAAACGAATTTTGGTGGATTTATAAGTGATCACAGATTTTCATTGTTTTGGCCCTAGCTCTTCTAGTTTAGCCAGAAAATGGACTTTTATGTTTTCACTCAAAAAATCGAATTTTGGTAGGATTTATAAGTGATCACAGATTTTCACTGTTTTGGCCCTAGCTCTTCTAGTTTAGCCAGAAAATGGATTTTCATGTTTTCACTCAAAAAATCGAATTTTGATAGGATTTATAAGTGATCACAGATTTTCATTGTTTTGGCCCTAGCTCTTCTAGTTTAGCCAGAAAATGGACTTTTATGTTTTCACTCAAAAAATCGAATTTTGGTAGGATTTATAAGTGATCACAGATTTTCATTGTTTTGGCCCTAGCTCTTCTAGTTTAGCCAGAAAATGCACTTTTATGTTTTCACTTAAAAAATTGAATTTTGGAAGGATTTATAAGTGATCACAGATTTTCATTGTTTTGGCCCTAGCTCTTCTAGTTTAGCCAGAAAATGGACTTTTATGTTTTCACTCAAAAAAACGAATTTTGGTGGATTTATAAGTGATCACAGATTTTCATTGTTTTGGCCCTAGCTCTTCTAGTTTAGCCAGAAAATGGACTTTTATGTTTTCACTCAAAAAATCGAATTTTGGTAGGATTTATAAGTGATCACAGATTTTCATTTTGGCCCTAGCTCTTCTAGTTTAGCCAGAAAATGGATTTTTATGTTTTCACTCAAAAAATCGAATTTTGGAAGGATTTAGAAGTGATCACAAATTTTCATTGTTTTGGCCCAAGCTCTTCTAGTTTAGCCAGAAAATGGACTTTTATGTTTTCACTCAAAAAATCGAATTTTGGAAGGATTTAGAAGTGATCACAAATTTTCATTGTTTTGGCCCTAGCTCTTCTAGTTTAGCCAGAAAATGGACTTTTATGTTTTCACTCAAAAAATCGAATTTTGGTAGGATTTATAAGTGATCACAGATTTTCATTGTTTTGGCCCTAGCTCTTCTAGTTTAGACAGAAAATGGACCTTTATGTTTTCACTCAAAAAATCGAATTTTGGTAGGATTTATAAGTGATCACAGATTTTCATTGTTTTGGCCCTAGCTCTTCTAGTTTAGCCAGAAAATGGACTTTTATGTTTTCACTCAAAAAATCGAATTTTGGATGGATTTAGAAGTGATCACAGATTTTCATTGTTTTGGCCCTAGCTCTTCTAGTTTAGCCAGAAAATGGATTTTTATGTTTTCACTCAAAAAATCGAATTTTGGAAGGATTTGTAAGTGATCACAGATTTTCATTGTTTTGGCCCTAGCTCTTCTAGTTTAGCCAGAAAATGGACTTTTATGTTTTCACTCAAAAAATCGAATTTTGGAAGGATTTAGAAGTGATCACAAATTTTCATTGTTTTGGCCCTAGCTCTTCTAGTTTAGCCAGAAAATGGACTTTTATGTTTTCACTCAAAAAATCGAATTTTGGAAGGATTTAGAAGTGATCACAGATTTTCATTGTTTTGGCCCTAGCTCTTCTAGTTTAGCCAGAAAATGGACTTTTATGTTTTCACTCAAAAAATCGAATTTTGGAAGGATTTAGAAGTGATCACAAATTTTCATTCTTTTGGCCTAGTTTAGCCAGAAAATGGACTTTTATGTTTTCACTCAAAAAATCGAATTTTGGTAGGATTTATAAGTGATCACAGATTTTCATTGTTTTGGCCCTAGCTCTTCTAGTTTAGCCAGAAAATGGATTTTTATGTTTTCACTCAAAAAATCGAATTTTGGAAGGATTTGTAAGTGATCACAGATTTTCATTGTTTTGGCCCTAGCTCTTCTAGTTTAGCCAGAAAATGGACATTTATGTTTTCACTCAAAAATCGAATTTTGGTAGGATTTATAATTATCACAGATTTTCATTGTTTTGGCCCTAGCTCTTCTATTTTAGCCAGAAAATGGACTTTTATGTTTTCACTCAAAAAATCGAATTTTGGTAGGATTTATAAGTGATCACAGATTTTCATTGTTTTGGCCCTAGCTCTTCTAGTTTAGACAGAAAATGGACTTTAATGTTTTCACTCAAACAATCGAATTTTGGAAGGATTTATAAGTGATCACAGATTTTCATTGTTTTGGCCCTAGCTCTTCTAGTTTAGCCAGAAAATGGACTTTTATGTTTTCACTCAAAAAAACGAATTTTGGTGGATTTATAAGTGATCACAGATTTTCATTGTTTTGGCCCTAGCTCTTCTAGTTTAGCCAGAAAATGGACTTTTATGTTTTCACTCAAAAAAACGAATTTTGGTGGATTTATAAGTGATCACAGATTTTCATTGTTTTGGCCCTAGCTCTTCTAGTTTAGCCAGAAAATGGATTTTTATGTTTTCACTCAAAAAATCGAATTTTGGTAGGATTTATAAGTGATCACAGATTTTCATTGTTTTGGCCCTAGCTCTTCTAGTTTAGCCAGAAAATGGACTTTTATGTTTTCACTCAAAAATCGAATTTTGGAAGAATTTAGAAGTGATCACAGATTTTCATTGTTTTGGCCCTAGCTCTTCTAGTTTAGCCAGAAAATGGACTTTTATGTTTTCACTCAAAAAAACGAATTTTGGTGGATTTATAAGTGATCACAGATTTTCATTGTTTTCACTCCAAAAATCGAATTTTGGAAGGATTTATAAGTGATCACAGATTTTCATTGTTTTGGCCCTAGCTCTTCTAGTTTAGCCAGAAAATGGACTTTTATGTTTTCACTCAAAAAATCGAATTTTGGTAGGATTTATAAGTGATCACAGATTTTCATTGTTTTGGCCCTAGCTCTTCTAGTTTAGCCAGAAAATCTTTTATGTTTTCACTCAAAAAATCGAATTTTGGTAGGTGATCACATAAGTGATCACAGATTTTCATTGTTTTGGCCCTAGCTCTTCTAGTTTAGCCAGAAAATGGACTTTTATGTTTTCACTCAAAAAATCGAATTTTGGTAGGATTTATAACTGATCACAGATTTTCATTGTTTTGGCCCTAGCTCTTCTAGTTTAGCCAGAAAATAGACTTTTATGTTTTCATTCAAAAAATCGAATTTTGGAAGGATTTATAACTGATCACAGATTTTCATTGTTTTGGCCCTAGCTCTTCTAGTTTAGCCAGAAAATGGATTTTAATGTTTTCACTGAAAAAATCGAATTTTGGTAGGATTTATAAGTGATCACAGATTTTCATTGTTTTCACTCCAAAAATTGAATTTTGGAAGGATTTATAAGTGATCACAGATTTTCATTGTTTTGGCCCTAGCTCTTCTAGTTTAGCCAGAAAATGGACTTTTATGTTTTCACTCAAAAAATCGAATTTTGGTAGGATTTATAAGTGATCACAGATTTTCATTGTTTTGGCCCTAGCTCTTCTAGTTTAGACAGAAAATGGACCTTTATGTTTTCACTCAAAAAATCGAATTTTGGTAGGATTTATAAGTGATCACAGATTTTCATTGTTTTGGCCCTAGCTCTTCTAGTTTAGCCAGAAAATGGACTTTTATGTTTTCACTCAAAAAATCGAATTTTGGATGGATTTAGAAGTGATCACAGATTTTCATTGTTTTGGCCCTAGCTCTTCTAGTTTAGCCAGAAAATGGATTTTTATGTTTTCACTCAAAAAATCGAATTTTGGAAGGATTTGTAAGTGATCACAGATTTTCATTGTTTTGGCCCTAGCTCTTCTAGTTTAGCCAGAAAATGGACTTTTATGTTTTCACTCAAAAAATCGAATTTTGGAAGGATTTAGAAGTGATCACAAATTTTCATTGTTTTGGCCCTAGCTCTTCTAGTTTAGCCAGAAAATGGACTTTTATGTTTTCACTCAAAAAATCGAATTTTGGAAGGATTTAGAAGTGATCACAGATTTTCATTGTTTTGGCCCTAGCTCTTCTAGTTTAGCCAGAAAATGGACTTTTATGTTTTCACTCAAAAAATCGAATTTTGGAAGGATTTAGAAGTGATCACAAATTTTCATTCTTTTGGCCTAGTTTAGCCAGAAAATGGACTTTTATGTTTTCACTCAAAAAATCGAATTTTGGTAGGATTTATAAGTGATCACAGATTTTCATTGTTTTGGCCCTAGCTCTTCTAGTTTAGCCAGAAAATGGATTTTTATGTTTTCACTCAAAAAATCGAATTTTGGAAGGATTTGTAAGTGATCACAGATTTTCATTGTTTTGGCCCTAGCTCTTCTAGTTTAGCCAGAAAATGGACATTTATGTTTTCACTCAAAAATCGAATTTTGGTAGGATTTATAATTATCACAGATTTTCATTGTTTTGGCCCTAGCTCTTCTATTTTAGCCAGAAAATGGACTTTTATGTTTTCACTCAAAAAATCGAATTTTGGTAGGATTTATAAGTGATCACAGATTTTCATTGTTTTGGCCCTAGCTCTTCTAGTTTAGACAGAAAATGGACTTTAATGTTTTCACTCAAACAATCGAATTTTGGAAGGATTTATAAGTGATCACAGATTTTCATTGTTTTGGCCCTAGCTCTTCTAGTTTAGCCAGAAAATGGACTTTTATGTTTTCACTCAAAAAAACGAATTTTGGTGGATTTATAAGTGATCACAGATTTTCATTGTTTTGGCCCTAGCTCTTCTAGTTTAGCCAGAAAATGGATTTTTATGTTTTCACTCAAAAAATCGAATTTTGGTAGGATTTATAAGTGATCACAGATTTTCATTGTTTTGGCCCTAGCTCTTCTAGTTTAGCCAGAAAATGGACTTTTATGTTTTCACTCAAAAATCGAATTTTGGAAGAATTTAGAAGTGATCACAGATTTTCATTGTTTTGGCCCTAGCTCTTCTAGTTTAGCCAGAAAATGGACTTTTATGTTTTCACTCAAAAAAACGAATTTTGGTGGATTTATAAGTGATCACAGATTTTCATTGTTTTCACTCCAAAAATCGAATTTTGGAAGGATTTATAAGTGATCACAGATTTTCATTGTTTTGGCCCTAGCTCTTCTAGTTTAGCCAGAAAATGGACTTTTATGTTTTCACTCAAAAAATCGAATTTTGGTAGGATTTATAAGTGATCACAGATTTTCATTGTTTTGGCCCTAGCTCTTCTAGTTTAGCCAGAAAATCTTTTATGTTTTCACTCAAAAAATCGAATTTTGGTAGGTGATCACATAAGTGATCACAGATTTTCATTGTTTTGGCCCTAGCTCTTCTAGTTTAGCCAGAAAATGGACTTTTATGTTTTCACTCAAAAAATCGAATTTTGGTAGGATTTATAACTGATCACAGATTTTCATTGTTTTGGCCCTAGCTCTTCTAGTTTAGCCAGAAAATAGACTTTTATGTTTTCATTCAAAAAATCGAATTTTGGAAGGATTTATAACTGATCACAGATTTTCATTGTTTTGGCCCTAGCTCTTCTAGTTTAGCCAGAAAATGGATTTTAATGTTTTCACTGAAAAAATCGAATTTTGGTAGGATTTATAAGTGATCACAGATTTTCATTGTTTTCACTCCAAAAATTGAATTTTGGAAGGATTTATAAGTGATCACAGATTTTCATTGTTTTGGCCCTAGCTCTTCTAGTTTAGCCAGAAAATGGACTTTTATGTTTTCACTCAAAAAATCGAATTTTGGTAGGATTTATAACTGATCACAGATTTTCATTGTTTTGGCCCTAGCTCTTCTAGTTTAGCCAGAAAATGGACTTTTATGTTTTCACAAAAAAAATCAAATTTTGGTAGGATTTATAAGTGATCACAGATTTTCATTGTTGTGGCCCTAGCTCTTCTAGTTTAGCCAGAAAATGGACTTTTATGTTTTCACTCAAAAAATCGAATTTTGTAGGATTTATAAGTAATCACAGATTTTCGTTCTTTAGGCCCTAGCTCTTCTAGTTTGGCCAGAAAATGGATTTTTATGTTTTCACTCAAAAAATCGAATTTTGGTAGGATTTATAAGTGATCACAGATTTTCATTGTTTTGGCCCTAGCTCTTCTAGTTTAGCTAGAAAATGGACTTTTATGTTTTCACTCAAAAAATCGAATTTTGGTAGGATTTATAAGTGATCGCAGATTTTCATTGTTTTGGCCCTAGCTCTTCTAGTTTAGCCAGAAAATGGATTTTTATGTTTTCACTCAAAAAATCGAATTTTGGTAGGATTTATAAGTGATCACAGATTTTCATTGTTTTGGCCCTAGCTCTTCTAGTTTAGCCAGAAAATGGATTTTTATGTTTTCACTCAAAAAATCGAATTTTGGTAGGTGATCTCATAAGTGATCACAGATTTTCATTGTTTTGGCCCTAGCTCTTCTAGTTTAGCCAAAAAATGGACTTTTATGTTTTCACTCAAAAAATCGAATTTTGGTAGGATTTATAAGTGATCACAGATTTTCATTGCTTTGGCCCTAGCTCTTCTAGTTTAGCCAGAAAATGGACTTTTATGTTTTCACTTAAAAAATCGAATTTTGGTAGGATTTATAAGTGATCACAGATTTTCATTGTTTTGGCCCTAGCTCTTCTAGTTTAGCCAGAAAATGGACCTTTATGTTTTCACTCAAAAAAACGAATTTTGGTAGGATTTATAAGTGATCACGGATTTTCGTTCTTTAGGCCCTAGCTCTTCTAGTTTGGCCATAAAATGGACTTTTATGTTTTCACTTAAAAAATCGAATTTTGGTAGGATTTATAAGTGATCACATATTTTCATTGTTTTGGCCCTAGCTCTTCTAGTTTAGCCAGAAAATGGATTTTATGTTTTCACTCAAAAAATCGAATTTCGGAAGGATTTGTAAGTGATCACAGATTTTCATTGTTTTGGCCCTAGCTCTTCTAGTTTAGCCAGAAAATGGATTTTATGTTTTCACTCAAAAAATCGAATTTTGGTAGGATTTATAAGTGATCACATATTTGCATTGTTTTGGCCCTAGCTCTTCTAGTTTAGCCAGAAAATGGACTTTTATGTTTTCACTCAAAAAATCGAATTTTGGCAGGATTTGTAAGTGATCACAGATTTTCATTCTTTAGGCCCTAGCTCTTCTAGTTTAACCAGAAAATGGACTTTAGTGTTTTCACTCAAAAAATCGAATTTTGGCAGGATTTATAAGTGATCACAGATTTTCATTGTTTTGGCCCTAGCTCTTCTAGTTTAGCCAGAAAATGGACTTTTGTGTTTTCACTCAAAAAATCGAATTTTGGAAGGATTTATAAGTGATCACATATTTGCATTGTTTTGGCCCTAGCTCTTCTAGTTTAGCCAGAAAATGGACTTTAATGTTTTCACTCAAACAATCGAATTTTGGAAGGATTTATATGTGATCACAGATTTTCATTGTTTTGGCCCTAGCTCTTCTAGTTTAGCCAGAAAATGGACTTTAATGTTTTCACTCAAACAATCGAACTTTGGAAGGATTTGTAAGTGATCACAGATTTTCATTGTTTTGGCCCTAGCTCTTCTAGTTTAGCCAGAAAATGGACTTTTATGTTTTCACTCAAAAAATCGAATTTTGGAAGGATTTATAAGTGATCACAGATTTTCATTGTTTTGGCCGTGACCACCGTGAGCTTCGGTCGTCAAAATCACTCTAGAGACTTTGCTAATCTGAATTTGTATTTCTGATTCTTTTATACTTATTCTACTTCTTAAGGAGGTTCTTTTCAATTACTTCTGCTGACTTCTCAATTATGTTCTAGTTTTGAGAGGATCGAGACCCCATCGATAACTAAAGATGTTTTCTTATTATTTTTCTTTTTATATAATATCGACGTATACATCTAAGTGGAACAATTCATAAATATTTTTCAGTCATGCATCCAGTTATGATCCAAAAGCTTTTAATTCTTTTAATAATGTTCGATAAAATCGGATAGGGACAGATCTTTGATATTCCAAAGGTTTACTGGTAGAGCTTTTGTCAGCAAATTTGTTTCTTTGGATGGTGACTAAGTTTTAGTCCTTACGAAACCCAGACACTTTCTGTTTCTTTAATAATACATTTAAGGGTTCTGTTCGTGAGAACATCAACAAACCCCATTACATTCCATTACTTACTCCAATTTGTTGCATCTTTCTTTTTCACTTATTGTAATACTAGAGCAGACATAAAATAGTTCCATTTAATTTCATTAAAGCACAAAAATTTCTCCACCCCATCGAAAAAAAAAAAAAACAAAAGATGATGAAAAGGTGTCAATAAATTACTTTAAAGTGCTCATAAAACACTAGACCACAATTGTTACAGTGTCTTCTTGCGTGTATGATTTCTTCCAAAAATGTTTCTTTTTCTTTAAAAGTTTTTTTATTTCATTTTCATTGGCCTTAACATCTAAACCGCGTTTGTAATGCATGTGTTCCAACATCTTTACCTTATCGGGGAAATTTTTATATCATTTTAATGTTTTCATTGGAAATCACCAAAAATGTTGTAGCTGTGGAGGTACGCTACGAGAAAAGTTTCTGATCAGAGGCTGAGGGAGAGACAAGGGCAAAATCTAGCCCACATACCTGACTGTAGACTAGACTATAGACTAGACTATAGACTAGACTATAGACTAACTATAGACTAGACTATAGACTAGACTATAGTATAGACTAGACTATAGACTAGACTATAGACTAGACTATAGACTAGACTATAGACTAGACTATAGACTAGACTATAGACTAGACTATAGACTAGACTATAGACTAGACTATAGACTAGACTATAGACTAGACTATAGACTAGACTATAGACTAGACTATAGACTAGACTATAGACTAGACTATAGACTAGACTATAGACTAGACTATAGACTAGACTATAGACTAGACTATAGACTAGACTATAGACTAGACTATAGACTAGACTATAGACTAGACTATAGACTAGACTATAGACTAGACTATAGACTAGACTATAGACTGGACTATAGACTAGACTATAGACTAGACTATAGACTAGACTATAGACTAGACTATAGACTAGACTATAGACTAGTCTATAGTCTAGTCGATTTTTTGAGAGAAACATAAAAGTCCATTTACTGGCTAAACTAGAAGAGCTAGGGCCAAAACAATGAAAATCTGTGATCACTTATAAATCCTACCAAAATTCGATTTTTGAGTGAAAACATTAAGTCCATTTTCTGGCTAAACTAGAAGAGCTAGGGCCTAAAGAAATACGATTTTTTGAGTGAAAATATAAAAGTCCATTTTCTGGCTAAACTAGAAGAGCTAGACTAGACTATAGACTAGACTATAGACTAGACTATAGACTAGACTATAGACTAGACTATAGACTAGACTATAGACTAGACTATAGACTAGACTATAGACTAGACTATAGACTAGACTATAGACTAGACTATAGACTAGACTATAGACTAGACTATAGACTAGACTATAGACTAGACTATAGACTAGACTATAGACTAGACTATAGACTAGACTATAGACTAGACTATAGACTAGACTATAGACTAGACTATAGACTAGACTATAGACTAGACTATAGACTAGACTATAGACTAGACTATAGACTAGACTATAGACTAGACTATAGACTAGACTATAGACTAGACTATAGACTAGACTATAGACTAGACTATAGACTAGACTATAGACTAGACTATAGACTAGACTATAGACTAGACTATAGACTAGACTATAGACTAGACTATAGACTAGACTATAGACTAGACTATAGACTAGACTATAGACTAGACTATAGACTAGACTATAGACTAGACTATAGACTAGACTATAGACTAGACTATAGACTAGACTATAGACTAGTCTATAGACTAGACTATAGACTATAGACTAGACTATAGACTAGACTATAGACTAGACTATAGACTAGACTATAGACTAGACTATAGACTAGACTATAGACTAGACTATAGACTAGACTATAGACTAGACTAGACTATAGACTAGACTAGACTGTAGACTAGACTATAGACTAGACTAGACTATAGACTAGACGATAGACTAGACTAGACTAGACTATACTTAGACTAGACTATAGACTAGACTATAGACTAGACTATAGACTAGACTATAGACTAGACTATAGACTACTAGACTATACTATAGACTAGACTATACTAGACTAGACTATAGACTAGACTAGACTATAGACTAGACTATAGACTAGACTATAGACTAGACTATAGACTAGACTATAGACTAGACTATAGACTAGACTATACTATACTAGACTATAGACTAGACTATAGACTAGACTATAGACTAGACTATAGACTAGACTATAGACTAGACTATAGACTAGACTATAGACTAGACTATAGACTAGACTATAGACTAGACTATAGACTAGACTATACTAGACTATAGACTAGACTATAGACTAGACTATAGACTAGACTATAGACTAGACTATAGACTAGACTATAGACTAGACTATAGACTAGACTATAGACTAGACTAGACTAGACTATAGACTAGACTATAGACTAGACTATAGACTAGACTATAGACTAGACTATAGACTAGACTATAGACTAGACTATAGACTAGACTATAGACTAGACTATAGACTAGACTATAGATAGACTATAGACTAGACTATAGACTAGACTATAGACTAGACTATAGACTAGACTATAGACTAGACTATAGACTAGACTATAGACTAGACTATAGACTAGACTATAGACTAGACTATAGACTAGACTATAGACTAGACTATAGACTAGACTATAGACTAGACTATAGACTAGACTATAGACTAGACTATAGACTAGACTATAGACTAGACTATAGACTAGACTATAGACTAGACTATAGACTAGACTATAGACTAGACTATAGACTAGACTATAGACTAGACTATAGACTAGACTATAGACTAGACTATAGACTATACTATAGACTAGACTATAGACTAGACTATAGACTAGACTATAGACTAGACTATAGACTAGACTATAGACTAGACTATAGACTAGACTATAGACTAGACTATAGACTAGACTATAGACTAGACTATAGACTAGACTATAGACTAGACTATAGACTAGACTATAGACTAGACTATAGACTAGACTATAGACTAGACTATAGACTAGACTATAGACTAGACTATAGACTAACTAGAGACTAGACTATAGACTAGACTATAGACTAGACTATAGACTAGACTATAGACTAGACTATAGACTAGACTATAAACTAGACTATAAACTAGACTATAGACTAGACTATAGACTAGACTATAGACTTGACTATAGACTAGACTACACATTAGACTATGGACTAGGCTATAAGCCAGGCTTTAAACTAAATTAAAAAGTAGACTAGACTATAGACATTACGTTTCTTCATAGTAGGCAAGGTCCTAAATTAAGCTTCTTAATACACGGAATAGGGTATCTTTTGTGTCGACCTTTATCCGTTAAAATGTTTGCACTACGATTTCGTTTGTATGTTTGTTTTGGTTCCATTAATTGTATAACAAACCAAAATCAAAGCGCTTTTATGTTAATTTAAACGCATTTAAATAACCAACAAAACATCTTTTAACCACAAAAACACAAAGAAATAATTTTCAAAATAAATAACATCAATTTCGAATTCAATTTAATTTCGATCGTATCGCATGGCACGTTTTTATTTATATATTTTACTCTGTTTTATTTCTATATTGTGTATATTTTTAAACCATATAATATCTTAAGATTTATTTCTTTGGTATTGTTTTAAAAGAAAACTGAAAAAAAAAGAAATTCATTGTTGTTGTACATATAAAATGAGAAGAAGAAGAAGAAAAAATCTGTTACTTTACAAACTGGCAATCAATCAAAATTTTTACGATGTGTTTTTATTTGAATTTTACATAGACATTTGTTGTTTGATATAAAATTTTACTTTACTGTTACTGTTACTTTTGTTGCTTGTTGTTATTGTTGTTGCTGTATTTGTTTTTTTGCTATTCAATTAACATAATTTAATTATTGTTTTAAAATTAAATCAAACGTTATTTACTACATGGGTGGTGGTGGTTGTGTTGTTTGTAAATGTGTTTTTAAATATTTTATAGTTTTTTCCGTGTAAATGTTAATGGATCTTTTGTTTGTTTGTATTATAGAGAGCGAGGTGTTTTAGATTGATAGACTATTTTGGTCTTAGGCAGACATGTTGACGCACTTTTTTTTCGATTTAATGTAAGGAAATGCTCTATAAATGTCACTTCAGTTTTATGAGTTTTCTATAACAATAGCTGTAGACACCTTGACTCTTTGATAAATAAGAGAGTGTTGATAGGTAAACCACCCACCAATAAGTGCGGGTATGTAAAGTTTTTATTAATTAAAACGGATGTAAGTTTTCCTGTCCTCATGCCCTCTATTTTGGGGTCAATATATGAGGGTAATAATAATAATGTAACAATGACTATATCATAAACTAGACTAATGATTAGAAAGTAGTTCAGATCAGACACTAGATCAGAGACTAGATGACAAATAGAACAGAGCCCAGATTAGAGACCAACATAGATCTCAGATCAATGACAAGATCCGTGGCTTGATAAAAGACTAAATCAGAGAAGAGATTACAGATTAAGTCGGAGAATAAAATGAAGCCAAAACTAGTTCCGAGACTAGATCATAAACTAAATCATCGACTATAAAGGAACTATAACAGCTACGAAAACAGGCTGTAGATCACCGATTTGATTGAGATTGAAGACTTATCGGAGACTATAAACTATATCGGAGATTAAACAATAGAGTAGACTATAGACTGGACTACAGATTATACTGTAGATATATAGATATATAGACTAGAATATAGACTTAACTAGTTCAGTTCCAGTTCAGTCCTAGTTCAGTTCTAGTTCAGTTCTAGTTCAGTTCTAGTTCAGTTCTAGTTCAGTTCTAGTTCAGTTCTAGTTCAGTTCTAGTTCAGTTCTAGTTCAGTTCTAGTTCAGTTCTAGTTCAGTTCTAGTTCAGTTCTAGTTCAGTTCTAGTTCAGTTCTAGTTCAGTTCTAGTTCAGTTCTAGTTCAGGTTCTAGTTCAGTTCTAGTTCAGTTCTAGTTCAGTTCTAGTTCAGTTCTAGTTTAGTTCAGTTCTAGTTCAGTTCTAGTTCAGTTCTAGTTCAGTTCTAGTTCAGTTCTAGTTCAGTTCTAGTTCAGTTCTAGTTCAGTTCTAGTTCAGTTCTAGTTCAGTTCTAGTTCAGTTCTAGTTCAGTTCTAGTTTAGTCCTAGTTCAGTTCTAGTTCAGTTCTAGTTCAGTTCTAGTTCAGTTCTAGTTCAGTTCTAGTTCAGTTCTAGTTCAGTTCTAGTTCAGTTCTAGTTCAGTTCTAGTTCAGTTCTAGTTCAGTTCTTGTTCAGTTCTAGTTCAGTTCTAGTTCAGTTCTAGTTCAGTTCTAGTTCAGTTCTAGTTCAGTTCTAGTTCAGTTCTAGTTCAGTTCTAGTTCAGTTCTAGTTCAGTTCTAGTTCAGTTCTAGTTCAGTTCTAGTTCAGTTCAGTTCTAGTTCAGTTCTACTTCTAGTTCAGTTCTACTTCTAGTTCAGTTTCTACTTCTAGTTCAGTTCTAGTTCAGTTCTACTTCTAGTTCAGTTCTACTTCTAGTTCAGTTCTAGTTCAGTTCTAGTTCAGTTCTAGTTCAGTTCTAGTTCAGTTCTAGTTCAGTTCTAGTTCAGTTCTAGTTCAGTTCTAGTTCTAGTTCAGTTCTAGTTCAGTTCTAGTTCAGTTCTAGTTCAGTTCCAGTTCAGTTCTAGTTCAGTTCAGTTCTAGTTCAGTTCTAGTTCAGTTCTAGTTCAGTTCTAGTTCAGTTCTAGTTCAGTTCTAGTTCAGTTCTAGTTCAGTTCTAGTTCAGTTCTAGTTCAGTTCTAGTTCAGTTTCTAGTTCAGTTCTAGTTCAGTTCTAGTTCAGTTCTAGTTCAGTTCTAGTTCAGTTCTAGTTCAGTTCTAGTTCAGTTCTAGTTCAGTTCTAGTTCAGTTCTAGTTCAGTTCTAGTTCAGTTCTAGTTCAGTTCTAGTTCAGTTCTAGTTCAGTTCTAGTTCAGTTCTAGTTCAGTTCTAGTTCAGTTCTAGTTCAGTTCTAGTTCAGTTCTAGTTCAGTTCTAGTTCAGTTCTACTTCTAGTTCAGTTCTAGTTCAGTTCTAGTTCAGTTCTAGTTCTGTTCTAGTTCAGTTCTAGTTCAGTTCTAGTTCAGTTCTAGTTCAGTTCTAGTTCAGTTCTAGTTCAGTTCTAGTTCAGTTCTAGTTCAGTTCTAGTTCAGTTCTAGTTCAGTTCTAGTCAGTTTAGTTCAGTTCTAGTTCAGTTCTAGTTCAGTTCTAGTTCAGTTCTAGTTCAGTTCTAGTTCAGTTCTAGTTCAGTTCTAGTTCAGTTCTAGTTCAGTTCTAGTTCAGTTCTAGTTCAGTTCTAGTTCAGTTCTAGTTCAGTTCTAGTTCAGTTCTAGTTCAGTTCTAGTTCAGTTCTAGTTCAGTTCTAGTTCAGTTCTAGTTCAGTTCTAGTTCAGTTCTAGTTCAGTTCTAGTTCAGTTCTAGTTCAGTTCTAGTTCAGTTCTAGTTCAGTTCTAGTTCAGTTCTAGTTCAGTTCTAGTTCAGTTCTAGTTCAGTTCTAGTTCAGTTCTAGTTCAGTTCTAGTTCAGTTCTAGTTCAGTTCTAGTTCAGTTCTAGTTCAGTTCTAGTTCAGTTCTAGTTCAGTTCTAGTTCAGTTCTAGTTCAGTTCTAGTTCAGTTCTAGTTCAGTTCTAGTTCAGTTTTAGTTCAGTTCGAGTTCTACTTTAGTTCAAGTTCTGTACTACTTGAGGTCTAGGCGCTATACTTGTTTTCACTAGAAATCGATTTTTTAAAGCAATATGAATTCCAGACTACATATTTACCGTCGCTTTTTATAAAACTAAAAAAAACATACTTCCACATGTACTCCTAACGGTTACACCTTTCAGTTCATTTTTTTTTTTTTTTTTTTTTGCGAAAATGCCAAAAAACTCACACACAAAGCAAATTAACTGCCATTAAAAAAAACTGTCCATTCCAACTGAACTAAAAATGGCGGTAGCCCATAAAATTTAAAAAACACCAACGAGCCAAATGTACATGAAACGGATGCTAAAACAACTTTAAAACAAAACAACCCAAAATATAATGCTTTGCATCCGTTAAGAAAATTTCACAAAAAAAAAAAAAAAAAACCAAAACAGAATAAAATAATGTATTGTATGAAAGGGCAACCGAGAAAAGATCAAGACAAATAGTAGCCACTTTATACTGAAATCTTTACCAACCTACTTTACTCTATATCTCATATCATTTCATTTCATTACGTTTCATCTTAAAATGTAAGCAAAAACACAAATAGTATTTTTTTAATGAGACCAAATCTTTGGAGATTTGAAATTTAACACAATTTTTGTGAAATGTTAAACCGTTTATTCACCTTTCGTCTGTTTATGTCTCTTTTTAAGATGTTATTTCAGTTAAAATCTTACCCAGACACTTGTACATTTTTCTTTGATATTTTCAGCATCTCAGAGTTCGTATAATTTTCAGAAATTTTATGGGCAACAGGTGAATGAATGTATTTATGGAGTTACTATACTCGAGTACTTTGTAGTATATTTCAGTTTTAAATGTTTTTTTTTTTTTTTTTTTTTTGTGAAATCAGGTAATTTTAATTTTGTGAGATTTTAACTCATACATACCTTTTGTTTTATAGCTTTTAATTACTTTTTTTTTTTTGTTATTTAATGATTATACAAAACAAAACTCAAATTACAATTTGTGTTTTTGTTTTGTAGTTCAAAAATAACAACGATTTCTCTAGAATTCTTACTACAACTGTAGAACGTGGAATGATGTGTAGTTGTAGAAGATATTAATCAATTTTTATAAAAAAATCTTTACATATTTTGCAAAAAAATTAAGGCATAAAGGTCTATGATTATTTGTGTTCCAACCACCACACACATGTCTAAAACATGTCATATTAATTATTTAAATTTACATGAGTTACATGCTGAGGTGGGCAAACTGTCGGCACTAATTTTGAGTGATTTGAAGTTTGATCACGTTTCTGATGTGGCTCTGTTCTAATTTTCAAACCAGTCTAACATTTAGATTTCTTGTCTATAGTCTAATCTATAGTTTAGTTAGTATATAGTATAGTTTATGGTTTAGTCTATACTCTAGCCTATAGTCAAGACTATAGTATAGCCCAGATTTAAATTAGAACAGAACTAGAACAGAACTAGAACAGAACTAGAACAGAACTAGAACAGAAATAGAACAGACTTGAACAGAACTAGAACAGAACTAGAACAGAACTAAAACAGAACTAGAACAGAACTAGAACAGAACTAGAACAGAACTAGAACAGAACTAGAACAGAACTAGAACAGAACTAGAACAAACTAGAACAGAACTAGAACAGAACTAGAACAGAACTAGAACAGAACTAGAACAGAACTAGAACAGAACTAGAACAGAACTAGAACAGAACTAGAACAGAACTAGAACAGAACTAGAACAGAACTAGAACAGAACTAGAACAGAACTAGAACAGAACTAAACAGAACTAGAACAGAACTAGAACTAGAACAGAACTAGAACAGAACTAGAACAGAACTAGAACAGAACTAGAACAGAACTAGAACAGAACTAGAACAGAACTAGAAACTAGAACAGAACTAGAACAGAACTAGAACAGAACTAGAACAGAACTAGAACAGAATAGAACAGAACTAGAACAGAACTAGAACAGAACTAGAACAGAACTGAACAAACTAGAATACAGAAACTAGAACAGAACTAGAACAGAACTAGAACAGAACTAGAACAGAACTAGAACAGACTCGAACAGAACTGAACAGAACTAGAACAGAACTAGAACAGAACTAGAACAGAACTAGAACAGAACTAGACAGACCTAGAACAGAACATAGCATAACTAGAACAGAACTAGAACAGAACTAGAACAGAACTAGAACAGAACTAGAACAGAACTAGAATAGAACTAGAACAGAAACTAGAACAGAACTAAATAGAACTAGAATAGAACTAGAACAGAACTAGATAGAACTAGAACAGAACTAGAACAGAACTAGAATCAGAACTAGAACGAACTGAACAGAACTAGAACAGAACTAGAAACAGAACTAGAACAGAACTAGAACAGAACTAGAACAGAACTAGAACTAGAACGAAATAGAACAGAACTAGAACAGAACTAGAACAGAACTTAGAACAGAACTAGAACAGAACTAGAACAGAACTAGAACAGAACTAGAACAGAACTAGAACCGAACTAGAACAGAACTAGAACAGAACTAGAACAGAACTAGAACAGAACTAGAACAGAACTAGAACCGAACTAGAACAGAACTAGAACAGAACTAGAACAGAACTAGAACAGAACTAGAACAGAACTAGAACAGAACTAGAACAGAACTAGAACAGAACTAGAACAGAACTAGAACAGAACTAGAACAGAACTAGAACAGAACTAGAACAGAACTAGAACAGAACTAGAACAGAACTAGAACAGAACTAGAACAGAACTAGAACAGAACTAGAACAGAACTAGAACAGAACTAGAACAAAAGTAGAACAGAACTAGAACAGATCTAGAACAGAACTAGAACAGAACACTTGATTAGAGACTAGATAAAAGACTAGATTATTAAGTTGAAAGATTTTTTATTATTTGAGCTTTAGCTCCACTAATTTCTGTAAATAAAGGTCTTTCTGGTGGGAAGCAATAGTGATCACTGATCTTACTCGTATTTAGTGTGTATACGGTTGGGAAAATATCTTTCATGGTTTACTAAGATGCTGTTAATCTTTATGCATTTTCTCAATTCCCAGATTATATTTGTTACAAGTTTTTTATTGTATTAATAAATATCTCTCTTTCATAATTATTATAACATACAATTTTGAAAATCAGCTGTTTTTACGACAACTATCATAACATTAACAGCACTTTATAATCATCATAAAAGTATTACAAGTAATAATGATAACAATTACACATAATTTATTATAATTGTTAAAACAAAAAGAAAGAATTTCTCTATAAAATTTAAAAACTAAATAAATCTCATTCATGTTTTCTTAAAGAGCTAATAAAATTTAATAATGATGTTCATAAAAGTCATAAAAATACTCATCTTAAGTAGCTGTCATTACTGTTTTTGACAGGTGCTAAAGAGTTCTTGCCTTGTTTTCCTACTAGTGAGAACTGCGGTAGACCAATTTTTCTCAGGCTCATTAAATTGTTGAGGAGAGAGAGAAAGATTCATAAAGATAAATTTGGTTTGTTCTCAATGAAGCCACTTCATTGAAGAGATTTAGTTTGAAGATTAAAAGAAAAGGAACAATTTACGGAAGTCATAAAATAATTTGTGTTATCTTAACAAATTTCTTTATGACTGTAAAGAAGAAAATATTAAATATGTGTGATCATAAAGTCGAGGGTTTATTTTTATAGTCTGATGCTGAGAAAGAAGAGATTTCGGAAAGTTATGAATGATTTACACAAGGAAAAATGCATTCTTAAAACAGAATTTTATTAAGAACAATATCCCTTTAAGACGGACAAAGAAATTATTTAGTTGCTTTAACAAAAGTTTGTCAGCACAACTAAAACTTTTCAGTTTGTTATTATTTTGTGTTAATCAACAAATTCAAAAGTAATTCAATTTGCATTTAATTAAAAAAACTTTTCTTTCTTGGTGATTTTTTGTTTAAGCAAAATTTTCCCTTTAACTTTATGTTTTGTTCACGATAATTAATTACGTTTTAATTTGTAACATTTTTTTAATTGTTTTAAATTGTTAAATGTCTGTTTACTTTGGTTTTGTTTAAAATTATGAGCGAAAATAATATTTTTTAAACGTATAGCATAATTAAAACATGCACAAATGAAAATTTAATTTAAAACAAGTGTGTAAATGATGTCGTTGGTAAAGGTCGACTTAAAAGTGTACTTAATAGCATAAACTATAAAATATACAATAACTAGACTAAAGAAAAGACTACAGACTTGACATTAGACTAGATTTTAGACTATAGACTAGACTATAGACTAGACGATAGACTAGACTATAGACTAGACTATAGACTAACTATAGACTAAACTAGACTAGACTAGACTATAGACTAGACTATAGACTGACTATAGACTAGACTATAGACTAGACTATAGACTAGACTATAGACTAGACTATAGACTAGACTATAGACTAGACTATAGACTAGACTATAGACTAGACTAGTACTAGACTATAGACTAGACTATAGAACTAGACTATAGACTAGACTATAGACTAACTATAGACTAGACTATAGACTAGACTATAGACTAGACTATAGACTAGACTATAGACTAGACTATAGACTAGACTATAGACTAGACTATAGACTAGACTATAGACTAGACATACTAGACTATAGACTAGACTATAGGTTAGGCTATAGGTTAGACTATAGACTAGACTATAGACTAGACTATAGACTAGAACTATAGACTAGACTATAACTAGACTATAGACTAACTATAGACTAGACTATAGACTAGACTAGAGACTAGACATAGACTAGACTATAGGTTAGCTATAGGTTAGACTATAGACTAGACTATAGGGTAGGCTATAGACTATACTATAGTTAGGCTATAGGCTAGGCTATAGACTAGACTATGAACTATATAATAGAAAATAGACTAGACTATGACTAGACTATGTTTAGACTATGACTAGATTATGACTAGACTATGACTAGACTATGACTAGACTATGACTAGACTATGACTAGACTATGACTTGACTAGACTATGACTAGACTATGACTAGACTATGACTAGACTATGACTAGACTATGACTAGACTATGACTAGACTATGACTAGACTATGACTAGACTATGACTAGACTATGACGAGACTATGACTAGACTATGACTAGACTATGACTAGACTATGACTAACCTAGACTAATAGACTAGACATTACTAGACTATGACTAGACTATGACTAGACTATGACTAGACTATGACTAGACTATGACTAGACTATGACTAGACTATGACTAGACTATGACTAGACTATGACTAGACTATGACTAGACTAATGACTAGACCTATGACTAGACTATGACTACTATGACTACGTAGACTATGACTAGACTATGACTAGGCTATGACTAGACTATGACTAGACTATGACTAGACTATGACTAGACTATGACTAGACTATGACTAGACTATGACTAGACTATGACTAGACTATGACTAGACTATGACTAGACTATGACTAGACTATGACTAGACTATGACTAGACTATGACTAGACTATGACTAGACTATGACTAGACTATGACTAGACTATGACTAGACTATGACTAGACTATGACTAGACTATGAGTAGACTATGACTAGACTATGACTAGACTATGACTAGACTATGACTAGACTATGACTAGACTATGACTAGACTATGACTAGACTATGACTAGACTATGACTAGACTATGACTAGACTATGACTAGACTATGACTAGACTATGACTAGACTATGACTAGACTATGACTAGACTATGACTAGACTATGACTAGACTATGACTAGACTATGACTAGACTATGACTAGACTATGACTAGACTATGACTAGACTAGACTAATGACTAGACTATGACTAGACTATGAACTAGACTATGAACTAGACTATGACTAGACTATGACTAGACTATGACTAGACTAATGACTAGACTATGACTAGACTATGACTAGCCACTATGACTATACTATGAAAGACTAATGACTGACTATGACTAACTATGACTAGACTAGGACTAGACTATGACTAGACTATGACTAAGACTATGACTAGACTATGACCTAGACTCATACTAGACTATGACTATACTATGACTAAGACTAATAATTTGGACTATGACTAGACTATGACTAGACTGATATTTGGACTATGACTAGACCTATACGAGACTATGACTAGACTATACTAATGACTAGACTATGACGAGACTATTAACTAGACTAATGACTAGACTATAGAAGCTACACTATAGACTGGGACTATAGACTACAAACTACTAGTACTGGACTATAGAATACACTATAATACTGGACTAGACTATAAACTAGAGTATAGGATAAACTATGACAGACTATAACTAGACTGCAGACTAGACTATAGATTGGACTATAGACTGGACTATAAACTAGTCAATAGACTAGACTATAGACTTGACTGAAGACTACACTATAGACTAGACTATAAACTAGTTTAGAGTATAGTACAGACTATAGACTATACTGTAGATTTGACTGTTGATAAGACTATAGATTAGACTATAGACTAGACTATAGACTGGACTATAGACTATTCTATAGACTATACTATAGATTTGACTATATACTAGACTATAGACTATACTTTGGACTAGAATATAGGCTATACTATAGACTAGACTATAGACTAAAATATATACTACACAAAGCTAGATTAGACTATAGACTAAATTCTAGGCTTAACTATAGCCTAGAGTATGTAGTATACTATAGACTGGAATATAGACTAAACTATAGACTAAACTATAGGCTAGACTATAAACTATACTATAGACTAAACTAGATTAGATTGAAGACTACACCATGGAATGGATTATAGAAAAGACTTTAGGCTATTTTATAGTCTATGTTATAGACTTGGCTATGGACTAGACTTTAATTTACTTCCCTTTCTCAGATAGCGACACAATTTAAACAATAACAACATCAAAGCAATTAACGGACATTGTCACTAACTGCAATAACAACAGCAAAAAAAATCCACATTTAACATTCAAAATTAATTAAATAATTCGTCATAAGGTTTTTTTTAAGTTAAAATAATATAAAAAATAATTAAACTAAAATGTAAGCAATATAAATTTAAGAAAAATAATTAAAATAAAATTTTTTTGTTAAATTCAATTTTTTCACTGTAAATCAAAGTGACTGACTTTTGATTTCAATAATCATAAACGCAAGGAGGTCTAGCATTTGTGCTGCACACACACACACTCAAGTAAATCCATATAAAATATTCATTACTTTGGTTTTTTGCCATTTAAAAAGAAATATTTAACAAAAAGCATACCAGTTTAATGAAAGATCTCGATAACCTAACGAGATCATCAACATCAGCGTCATCATCACTTTAGCACAGCCATCGTCATTTTATAGAATTTTTATATTTTAAGTAGATTGTGTTTTTTGTTGTTTCTCGTTCATTTACTTGTAAATCTGGACATTTTGATGAATGTAAACTTGTAAGCAGTTGTAAAAACTTGTAAGCAATTATTAAACATACAATAATATAAAACCGAGTTGTTGTCGAAAAAAGTAAAGTAGGAGGTTACGAGTCAAGGATTTAAGTGATGTGTGGTGATACTTTGCTGTTGTCATTGTTACGTTGCCGAGGTGGGCTGGAAATGGCACGACCGGAGAGTTAAAAAACAGATGTTTATGTCTCATGCGATCGAGTAAACGATCTTAAGGTGAGATAGATTAAGATGTGGCCAGTTATGTAGTCCCAGATTTAGTCTATTATGTAGTCTCCGATGCAATCTGGACTGCAAGCTACATCTTGACCTGTACTTTGCGCATCTCCCTAAGTAACTAGGGCGACTACTAACTAACTAACTAACTAACTAACTACTAACTAACTAACTAACTAACTAACTAACTAACTAACTAACTAACTAACTAACTAACTACTAACTAACTAACTAACTAACTAACTAACTAACTAACTACTAACTAACTAACTAACTAACTAACTAACTAACTAACTAACTAACTAACTAACTAACTAACTAACTAACTAACTAACTAACTACTAACTAACTAACTAACTAACTAACTAACTAACTAACTAACTAACTAACTAACTAACTAACTAACTAACTAACTAACTAACTAACTAACTAACTAACTAACTAACTAACTAACTAACTAACTAACTACTAACTAACTAACTAACTACTAACTAACTAACTAACTAACTAACTAACTAACTAACTAACTAACTAACTAACTAACTAACTAACTAACTAACTAACTACTAACTAACTAACTAACTAACTAACTAACTAACTAACTAACTAACTAACTAACTAACTAACTAACTAGCTAGCTAGCTAACTAACTAACTTGTGTTCTTGCTAGTCCTGTTCTAGTTCAGTTCAGTTCAGTTCTAGTTCAGTTCTAGTTCAGTTCTAGTTCAGTTCTAGTTCAGTTCTAGTTCAGTTCTAGTTCAGTTCTAATTCAGTTCTAGTTTAGTTCTACTTCAGTTCTAGTTCTGTTCTAGTTCAGTTCTAGTTCAGTTCTAGTTCAGTTCTAGTTCAGTTCTAGTTCAGCTCTAGTTCTATTCTAGTTCTGTTCTAGTTCGGTTATAGTTCTGTTCTAGTTCTGTTCTAGTTCTGTTCCAGTTTTGCTCCACTTCTGTTCTACTAACTAACTAACTTGTGTTTGATCTGGTATGTGATTTGTACCTAGTCTATGAAATATTCGATGATCATGTATGTTTATGATCAGCTCTATGATCTGCCTTATAGATTAGGAATTTTCCCAGGCTGCTCCAGAATATTTATAAACATTTTAAAAACATATATAATTACACTTTCTTAGAATTTCTTCTACTACTCCAAACTTATTGCCACTCCACTAACCTTAAAAAACAAATAAAATGATTGATTTCACCAACTTTTAATCACTTGTCGTTTTCAAATCTCTACTAAATCATCTACATATAACGAACACTTTCAAATAAATCATTTCTACTCTTTAACAAAATCTTGACTCTTTAAAATGCTCTTAATCTCCATACAAACCTGTTGCTGAGTTTTTAACATGAATCTCTGAAAATTAAATAAGAAAAATTTAAAACAAAACGCAATGAAAAGAATTCTACGAATTTGTCTTCTCCAACATTGTTGGAAATATAAAAATTTTAATTACTTTAACTAAATCATCTAGAGAAGATGGGGAATTAATGTTTGTGTGATGGCTTGAACTTTTAAAATTTGATATTGAGCATGACTAATGTTTTAAATGTTAACTAATGGTTTGTTTTACAAAAAAAAAAAAAACAAATCAACTTGCTGAAAACTCCAGACCCCTATAAGAAATTTACAAATAACTTAGTAACCCACCCAGCCGGTGATGATGATCTGGCGAGTCTTACCCCATAACATACGAGCTAATAATGTGTTTGTCTTCAAACGACGTGGCACTAAATTCTCGTTGACATTTTGACAAATTTTCGAACTACCAACAAATGTTTTCCCCCTTGTTATAAGTGCTTGAAATGAACGAATGCTCAGCATGTAGCCACTGGTTGCGCCTTTTCATCTGAAATTTGATATTTCGCTCTTATTTTGTTTGTTCTCTTCTCACTCTTTACGATTTTCTGTCTTTTAGAGTTTGAGCCAAATGCCGACCGGCATACATACACATTGATACAATCTTGTTGTTGGCCATTGGTTTGCTGTTTTGGTGTTTTTTGTTTAGCTTTAATTATTCAAATTTAATGAAAAAAGGTGGTCCAATATTTATAGTGGCTTACTGCCTGGTGGTTTTTTGCAGGCTAAAGACAGTGGTGTGGAATGACGTTTTTTCAGTTACTGAGCAACTTTTCTGTTTTAGTTCTGTTTTTATTTCTGTTCTAGTTTTGTTCTAGTTCTGTTCTAGTTCTGTTCTAGTTCTGTTCTAGTTCTGTTCTAGTTCTGTTCTAGTTCTGTTCTAGTTCTGTCTAGTTCTGTTCTAGTTCTGTTCTAGTTCTGTTCTAGTTCTGTTCTAGTTCTGTTCTAGTTCAGTTCTGTTCTAGTTCAGTTCTAGTCAGTTCTAGTTTGTTCTAGTTCTGTTCTAGTTCTGTTCTAGTTCTATTCTAGTTCTGTTCTAGTTCTGTTCTAGTTCTGTTCTAGTTCTGTTCTAGTTCTGTTCTAGTTCTGTTCTAGTTCTGTTCTAGTTCTGTTCTAGTTCTGTTCTAGTTCTGTTCTAGTTCTGTCTAGTTTCTAGTTCTGTTCTAGTTCTGTTCTAGTTCTGTTCTAGTTCTGTTCTAGTTCTGTTCTAGTTCTGTTCTAGTTCTGTTCTAGTTCTGTTCTAGTTCTGTTCTAGTTCTGTTCTAGTTCTGTTCTAGTTCTGTTCTAGTTCTGTTCTAGTTCTGTTCTAGTTCTGTTCTAGTTCTGTTCTAGTTCTGTTCTAGTTCTGTTCTAGTTCTGTTCTAGTTCTGTTCTAGTTCTGTTCTAGTTCTGTTCTAGTTCTGTTCTAGTTCTGTTCTAGTTCTGTTCTAGTTCTGTTCTAGTTCTGTTCTAGTTCTGTTCTAGTTCTGTTCTAGTTCTGTTCTAGTTCTGTTCTAGTTCTGTTCTAGTTCTGTTCTAGTTCTGTTCTAGTTCTGTTCTAGTTCTGTTCTAGTTCTGTTCTAGTTCTGTTCTAGTTCTGTTCTAGTTCTGTTCTAGTTCTGTCTAGTTCTGTTCTAGTTCTGTTCTAGTTCTGTTCTAGTTCTGTTCTAGTTCTGTTCTAGTTCTGTTCTAGTTCTGTTCTAGTTCTGTTCTAGTTCTGTTCTAGTTCTGTTCTAGTTCTGTTCAGTTCTGTTCAGTTCTGTTCTAGTTCTGTTCTAGTTCTGTTCTAGTTCTGTTCTAGTTCTGTTCTAGTTCTGTTCTAGTTCTGTTCTAGTTCTGTTCTATTCTGTTCTAGTTCTGTTCTAGTTCTGTTCTAGTTCTGTTCTAGTTCTGTTCTAGTTCTGTTCTAGTTCTGTTCTAGTTCTGTTCTAGTTCTGTTCTAGTTCTGTTCTAGTTCTGTTCTAGTTCTGTTCTAGTTCTGTTCTAGTTCTGTTCTAGTTCTGTTCTAGTTCTGTTCTAGTCTGTTCTAGTTCTGTTCTAGTTCTGTTCTAGTTCTGTTCTAGTTCTGTCTTTGTTCTGTTCTGTTCTTTCTGTTCTAGTTCTGTTCTAGTTCTGTTCTAGTTCTGTTCTAGTTCTGTTCTAGTTCTGTTCTAGTTCTGTTCTAGTTCTGTCTAGTTCTGTTCTAGTTCTGTTCTAGTGTTCTAGTTCTGTTCTAGTTCTGTTCTAGTTCTGTTCTAGTTCTGTTCTAGTTCTGTTCTAGTTCTGTTCTAGTTCTGTTCTAGTTCTGTTCTAGTTCTGTTCTAGTTCTGTTCTAGTTCTGTTCTAGTTCTGTTCTAGTTCTGTTCTAGTTCTGTTCTAGTTCTGTTCTAGTTCTGTTCTAGTTCTGTTCTAGTTCTGTTCTAGTTCTGTTCTAGTTCTGTTCTAGTTCTGTTCTAGTTCTGTTCTAGTTCTGTTCTAGTTCTGTTCTAGTTCTGTTCTAGTTCTGTTCTAGTTCTGTTCTAGTTCTGTTCTAGTTCTGTTCTAGTTCTGTTCTAGTTCTGTTCTAGTTCTGTTTAGTTCTGTTCTAGTTCTGTTCTAGTTCTGTTCTAGTTCTGTTCTAGTTCTGTTCTAGTTCTGTTCTAGTTCTGTTCAGTTCTGTTCTAGTTCTGTTCTAGTTTGTTCTAGTTCTGTTCTAGTTCTGTTCTAGTTCTGTCTAGTTGTTCTAGTTTGTTCTAGTTCTGTTCTAGTTCTGTTCTAGTTCTGTTCTAGTTCTGTTCTAGTTCTGTTCTAGTTCTGTTCTAGTTCTGTTCTAGTTCTGTTCTAGTTCTGTTCTAGTTCTGTTCTAGTTCTGTTCTAGTTCTGTTCTAGTTCTGTTCTAGTTCTGTTCTAGTTCTGTTTAGTTCTGTTCTAGTTTGTTCTAGTTCTGTTCTAGTTCTGTTCTAGTTCTGTTCTAGTTCTTTCTAGTTCTGTTCTAGTTCTGTTCTAGTTCTGTTCTAGTTCTGTTCTAGTTCTGTTCGAGTTCTGTTCGAGTTCTGTTCTAGTTCTGTTCTAGTTCTGTTCTAGTTCTGTTCTAGTTCTGTTCTAGTTCTGTTCTAGTTCTGTTCTAGTTCTGTTCTAGTTCTGTTCTAGTTCTGTTCTAGTTCTGTTCTAGTTCTGTTCTAGTTCTGTTCTAGTTCTGTTCTAGTTCTGTTCTAGTTCTGTTCTAGTTGTTCTAGTTCTGTTCTAGTTCTGTTCTAGTTCTGTTCAGTTCTGTTCTAGTTCTGTTCTAGTTCTGTTCTAGTTCTGTTCTAGTTCTGTTCTAGTTCTGTTCTAGTTCTGTTCTAGTTCTGTTCTAGTTCTGTTCTAGTTCTGTTCTAGTTCTGTTCTAGTTCTGTTCTAGTTCTAGTTCTGTTCTAGTTCTGTTCTAGTTCTGTTCTAGTCTGTTCTAGTTCTGTTCTAGTTCTGTTCTAGTTCTGTTCTAGTTCTGTTCTGTTCTGTTTGTTCTGTTCTAGTTCTGTTCTAGTTCTGTTCTAGTTCTGTTCTAGTTCTGTTCTAGTTCTGTTCTAGTTCTGTTCTAGTTCTGTTCTAGTTCTGTTCTAGTTCTGTTCTAGTTCTGTTCTGTTCTGTTCTAGTTCTGTTCTAGTTCTGTTCTAGTTCTGTTCTAGTTCTGTTCTAGTTCTGTTCTAGTTCTGTTCTAGTCTGTTCTAGTTCTGTTCTAGTTCTGTTCTAGTTCTGTTCTGTTCTGTTTGTTCTGTTCTAGTTCTGTTCTAGTTCTGTTCTAGTTCTGTTCTAGTTCTGTTCTAGTTCTGTTCTAGTTCTGTTCTAGTTCTGTCTAGTTCTGTTCTAGTTCTGTTCTAGTTCTGTTCTAGTTCTGTTCTAGTTCTGTTCTAGTTCTGTTCTAGTTCTGTTCTAGTGTTCTAGTTTCTTTTTTCTGTTCTAGTTCTGTTCTAGTTCTGTTCTAGTTCTGTTCTAGTTCTATTCTAGTTCTGTTCTAGTTCTGTTCTAGTTCTGTTCTAGTTCTGTTCTAGTTCTGTTCTAGTTCTGTTTCGTTCTGTTCTAGTTCTGTTCTAGTTCTGTTCTAGTTCGTTCTAGTTCTGTTCTAGTTCTGTTCTAGTTCTGTTCTAGTTCTGTTCTAGTTCTGTTCTAGTTCTGTTCTAGTTCTGTTCTAGTTCTGTTCTAGTTCTGTTCTAGTTCTGTTCTAGTTCTGTTCTAGTTCTGTTCTAGTTCTGTTCTAGTTCTGTTCTAGTTCTGTTCTAGTTCTGTTCTAGTTCTTTCTAGTTCTGTTCTAGTTCTGTTCTAGTTCTGTTCTAGTTCTGTCTAGTTCTGTTCTAGTTCTGTTCTAGTTCTGTTCTAGTTCTGTTCTAGTTCTGTTCTAGTTCTGTTCTAGTTCTGTTCTGTTCTGTTCTAGTTCTGTTCTAGTTCTGTTCTAGTTCTTTAATGTTTTACTCGACAATATATTCCATATTTAGATTTTCACCATAAAACTGCCTAATCATACCACTGTCTTTATATTTATTGGCTTTTTTTTACTACCTCTTGTCCGTTTTAGCCAATTTTAATGTCATGTGTTATCGGTTTCGATCTCAACTTGTATGGTCATTTGTTGTTGTTGTTGTAACAACTATTTCAAAATAGTGGTAATAAAATGTTTTTCTAGTTTTTTTGTGTTATTTATTTTATTATTTATATTTAAACTAGTAAAATTATTGCCAAATTTGTGTGGTTTGTTGTTTTTTTATAGATAAAAGCCTAAATACAAGTTGAGTTTTTGTTTTTTTTGCATGTGGAAATCATTTAAATCGTTTCTAAATTAATGTTAATTTAAATGCTATTAAGGTGTAACATAAAAATTAATCTTTTCATTTAGTAGAGCATTTTATTTGAAATTTACATTCATATGTATGTTTGATATTGAGTAGATGTATATATGTAAACTCTTCGTGAATGTGTGAATAAAGTTTAAAAATTATTTTTAGCTTTATAGCGGAACTGAAGTTTTTTTTTTAATTTTATTAAATAAAATTCCATAAATTGAAGTTTGGTAGTACCTAATTAGATCATAACTCAGACATATTCGAAACAATCTTATTTATTTCCATTACCTAGTTACACGATCGTTTGTCTAGTAAACTGATTCCAGTCTAGGTTCCATAACAGCCAGAAGCGCCCAAATAATAACACCTTTTAATTTTGTTAAATTTTTTTATTACTCTTTTTCATTAAATAACATAAAGAAAAACATTTAGTTTAATACTGACTTAATAATTTATATATTTACAAATATGTATATTTGTTGTTTTGTTGCTTGTTTTTTCTTCATTACAATCTAAATCTGTATTTATAATTTAAATCTCAAAATATGTTTTTTATAAGATTTTTATTTGTTGGTTTTTTGAAAATTTAAAAAAAGCATTTGAAAGTGTGTTGAGTTATTTTGTTTTTAGTATTTTGTTGTTGTTTTTGTAATATAAATTGTAAATAGTTTTAATATCTTATTTGTTTTTAAAAGCGAGTTTTTTGAATTTGTTTTGTAATATTTTTGCGGCCTGTGGAAGGAACAATGGACGATTCCTAGATACATATAAACTAAAAAAAGTGAAAAAATTTTAAACTAACAGCTTTTCTTTAGGAAAAGTTGCGCATAAACTAGAACAGAACTAGAATGGAACTAGAACAGAACTAGAACTAGAACAGAACTAGAACAGAACTAGAACAGAACTAGAACAGAGCTAGAACAGAACTAGAACAGAACTAGAACAGAACTAGAACAGAACTAGAACAGAACTAGAACAGAACTAGAACAGAACTAGAACAGAACTAGAACAGAACTAGAACAGAACTAGAACAGAACTAGAACAGAACTAGAACAGAACTAGAACAGCACTAGAACAGAACTAGAAGCTAGACTAGAACTAGAACAGAACTAGAACAGAACTAGAACAGAACTAGAACAGAACTAGAACAGAACTAGAACAGAACTAGAACAGAAACTAGAACAGAACTAGAACAGAACTAGAACAGAACTAGAACAGAACTAGAACAGAACTAGAACAGAACTAGAACAGAACTAGAACAGAACTAGAACAGAACTAGAACAGAACTAGAACAGAACTAGAACAGAACTAGAACAGAACTAGAACAGAACTAGAACAAACTAGAACAGAACTAGAACAGAACTAGAACAGAACTAGAACAGAACTAGAACAGAACTAGAACAGAACTAGAACATAACTAGAACAGAACTAGAACAGACTAGAACGACTAGAACATAACTATAACATAACTAAACAAACTAGAACAGAACTAGAACAGAACTAGAACAAACTAGAACAGAACTAGAACAGAACTAGAACAGAACTACTAGAACAACTAGAAAGAACTAGAACAGAACTAGAACAGAACTAGAACAGAACTAGAACAGAAACCTAGAACTAGAACAGAACTAGAACAGAACTAGAACGAACTAGAACAGAACTAGAACAGAACTAGAACAGAACTAGAAAAACAGAACTAGAACAGAACTAGAACAGAACTAGAACAGAACTAGAACAGAACTAGAAAACTAGAACAGAACTAGAACAGAACTAGAAACAGAACTAGAACAGAACAGAACAGAAAACTAGAACAGAACTAGAACAGAACTAGAACAGAACTAGAACAGAACTAGAACAGAACTAGAACAGAACTAGAACAGAACTAGAACAGAACTAGAACAGAACTAGAACAGAACTAGAACAGAACTAGAACAGAACTAGACAGAACTAGAACAGAACTAGAACAGAACTAGAACAGAACTAGAACAGAACTAGAACAGAACTAGAACAGAACTAGAACAGAACTAGAACAGAACTAGAACAGAACTAGAACAGAACTAGAACAGAACTAGAACAGAACTAGACAGAACTAGAACAGAACTAGAACAGAACTAGAACAGAACTAGAACAGAACTAGAACAGAACTAGAATAGAACTAGAACAGAACTAGAAGAGAACTAGAACAGAACCTAGAAGAGAACTAGAACAGAACTAGAACAGAACTAGAACAGAACTAGAACAGAACTAGAACAGAACTAGAACAGAACTAGAACAGAACTAGAACAGAACTAGACCGAACTAGAACAGAACTAGAACAGAACTAGAACAGAACTATACATAACGACAGAACTATAACTAGACCTACAACAGAACTAGAACAGACAGAACTAGAACAAACTAGAACAGACTAGAACAACTAGACAGAACTAGAACAGAACTGAACAGAACTAGAACAGAACTAGAACAGAACTAGAACTAGAACTAGAACAGAACTACAGAGCAGAACAGAACAGAACAGAACTAGAACTAGAAAGAACTAGAACAGAACTAGAACAGAACTAGACAGAACTAGAAAGAACTAGAACAGAACTAGAACAGAACTAGAACATAAAAACTAGAACAGAACTAGAACAGAACTAGAACATAACTAGAACAAACTAGAACAGAACTAGAACAGAACTAGAACAAAACTAGAACAGAACTAGAACAGAACTAGAACAGAACTAGAACAGAACTAGAACAGAACTGAACTAGAACAGAACTAGAACTGAACTAGAACTGAACTAGAACTGAACTAGAACTGAACTAGAACTGAACTAGAACTGAACTAGAACTGAACTAGAACTGAACTAGAACTGAACTAGAACTGAACTAGAACTGAACTAGAACTGAACTAGAACTGAACTAGAACTGAACTAGAACTGAACTAGAACTGAACTAGAACTGAACTAGAACTGAACTAGAACTGAACTAGAACTGAACTAGAACTGAACTAGAACTGAACTAGAACTGAACTAGAACTGAACTAGAACTGAACTAGAACTGAACTAGAACTGAACTAGAACTGAACTAGAACTGAACTAGAAACTGAACTAGAATTGAAACTAGAACAGAACTAGAACTGAACTAGAAGCGAACTAGAAACTAGAAGAACTAGAACTGAACTAGAACTGAACTAGACTGAACTAGAACTGAACTAGAACTGAACTAGAACTGAACTAGAACTGAACTAGAACTGAACTAGAACTACTAGAACTGAACTAGAAACTGAACTAGAACTGAACTAGACTGAACTAGAACTGAACTAGAACTGAACTAGAACTAAACTAGAACTGAACTAGAACTGAACTAGAACTGAACTAGAACTGAACTAGAACTGAACTAGAACTGAACTAGAACTGAACTAGAACTGAACTAGAACTGAACTAGAACTGAACTAGAACTGAACTAGAACTGAACTAGAACTGAACTAGAACTGAACTAGAACTGAACTAGAACTGAACTAGAACTAAACTAGAACTAAACTAGAACTAAACTAGAACTGAACTAGAACTGAACTAGAACTGAACTAGAACTGAACTAGAACTAACTAGAACTGAATCTAAAATAAAATAGAACATGTTCAAATAGTTATCTAGTGCATGAGAAAAAACAAAAAAAAAACTTAAAAATTCAACAAATTTTCTATTAAAACTAGGGATGCCAATCGGGACTGATATTTAGAAATCCCGGGATTCGGGATTTTTAAATAAATCCCGGAATCCCGATATCGGGATCCCGAGATTTTCGGGATTTCAAAATCACGAAAAATATAAAAAAATTCAAAAAATCTTAATAATTCACCGACAAAAATAACATTTTCTATTTCATATTGCAATATGAATACACTTAGAAGGTGTTTATTTTCCAATAAGCATTTGTGAAAAGAAAAACAAATTAATTCAAAGTACTTATAATAAAAATCTTTCCATCCCAGGTACTGAATAGTAGAATAAAAACCTACTTTTGAGCAAAAGCTTCTATATCTTATAAATATAAAATAATACCCATGATATCCAAATTTACAATGGTTTCCAAATTTACAATTTGATGAAACCTAATATTTAGATAGTATGCGTAATGAGGATCCATACGAGGCTACATAGAGCTCCTGTACTGCACCTATGTACTCATGAGACCATTCGTCTTGAGATGAATATCGGATATCTGGTTTTTAATGGTCAGTAGAGAAATAGTAATTCCATAGTAATTCCAGCTTTTGCCGTGTTCTCTAACCCAAATAAGGGAATTATCATCTCGCCATCTTATTGACAGGTGACTTCCATTATAGATTCTAATACACCCATTAGATATCCGATTATTGCCCTTTTTATACCCTATACCACCTTAGTGGGGAAGGTATATTGGGTATCTTCGGAGTATTGCTTTTGTTTTATACTGTCCTTAAATACCCTGATGAATTTTGAAGTTATCGGGCTTCTTCTCATCCTAGCCTAGTGTCCACATTTCGCTTAAAAAGAGAAGTGCCGTAATGAAATTCAGCATAAATAAATTTTATGTAACCGTAAATTCTTCCTCCAAATTTTATGAGGATCGACTCATGTGAAGGCTTCCCCCAAGCATATTTCAGAAAATAGTTTTTTAACAATAAATTGCTAAAATATATCGGAGGCGAAGTATAAATCAACTTAAATGATTATTATGAAAACTAAATCACATTTTACTCTCATAACTGTTGCAGGGGGTTATATGGTCGTCCTCGCCCGCCAATAATTTCTTACTTGTTATTTTATATATCCGATAGTATCTATGCCTATTTGTTGCCCTTTTTATTTTTGATATTTCAGCTTGTAAGTTAGTATAGTCATCTTAAGTCCAAAAACTTTTAAAATTCTCTTATTTAATAGTTTATAATGTATAAAATAGCGGAAAAACACTTAAAAATTCGGGATTTTAAAATCCCCAAATTTCCCGGTATTTCATTTTTTAAAATCCCGGTTTCGGTACTTTCAAATCCCGAAAATCCCGGGATTTTCGGGAATCGGGAATTCCCGTTTGGCATCCCTAATTAAAAACTCATAATTATCACATTTATTTAGCAAATTATATAAAAATATTTAATTTTCTATATTTTTCTGTTATGATTTTTTTTTTTTAGTTTAACTTGTTTTCTATTAAATTTGCAACCTAAATTTGTTAACAATTTTGTTTTATATGTTTTTGTAAGATTTTTTTTTTTTTTCAATCAACCATTAAATTTTTGTCTAAAAATTCTATGACTACAAAATAAATATCTTGATGATCTTCTAAGACTAATTTGAGTTTTTCTGTTTTGGTTTTGTTTTGTCACTAACTACTACAGTTTTTTTCTTTAAGTGTATTTGTTTATTTAATATGTTTGTTATTAGTAAAATGTTGTTGCTGTTTTTTTCATGCTTTTTGTAATTTTGTAAAATTTTTATTTTAATGTATTTTTTCGCATTCTGAATTAGATTTCGTTTGTATATTAAGTCACTTTTAGTTTTTTTTTGGTTTTTTATTTTTAGTTTTAAGGTGTGATTAGTTTTCGTTTTAGTTGGTTTAACTGTTTTAAAATAATTGTTGTAATTCGGAGTTTTTCAACTAAAAAAAGTCTTAAATTATAAAACATTATAAATACTTAAGTAGATTTTAAACCTTTTTTATCTTGGGGAGAAGTAAACTCTTCCTGAAAAATGCACTTTTGTCCAAAGGACTTGTATATGCTTATAAAGAGAATATAATGAAAACTAACAAATTCAAATTTAAAGATCTTCACTATCATCCAAAACTTCTGGTGAAAGATCTCTAATCATTAATATTTCTCTATAGTACACGCAGACAAAAAATGTTTTTTTTTCATTGTGGAAATGAACGTATATTTACACATCCTCTTTGATTTAAAAACTGCCGGAAGAAGAACTATGATGCTGCTGCTGTTGTTGCTGCTGAAGGTGAGCAGCAGCTGCTGCTAATAACGCTGACGAGGTGGTTGATGTATTCGCTAATGTTATGGCCGACGATGTTGAAGCCGTTGTTGAGAAGGGCATTAACGCCGTTGTGCTTACCGGTGGCGGCGAACGTAAAGCAGGTTTAATATCTTCAATTTTGATGAGTTGTTCGATGGGTATTAGAGATAATTCGCCACCGGCTTGTGGCATGGGCGGTAGTTTTGCTAAAGCCTGAAAAGAGATAAAATATAAATAAATGAAATATTTCTTTAGAGAAAACTATCCATTCTGAGCCATAGAAAAGTTACAAGTTTCTTCTACAGAAACTTCTCGTATAGAAAAGCTACTGAGCAACTTTTTCTAACCACAACAATTCTGATCAACTAGAACCAGACAGAACTAGACAGGACTCTGAACAGAAATAGAACTGAACGAATTGAACAGAACTGAACAGAACTAGACAGGACTGAACAGAAATAGAACTGAATGAACTGAACAGAACAGAACAGAACAGAACAGAACTGAACTGAAACAGAACTGAACAGAACTGAACAGAACTGAACAGAACTGAACAGAACTGAACAGAACTGAATAGAACTGAAACAGAACTGAACAGAATGAACAAACTGAACAGAACTGAACAGAACTGAAACAGAACTGAACAGAACTGAACAGAACGAACAGACTGAACAGAACTGAAACAGAAACTGACAGAACTGAACAGAACTGAACAGAACTGAACAGAACCTGAACAGACTGAACTGAACAGAACTGAACGCACAGAACTGACCCGAACTGAACAGAACTGAACAGAACTGAACAGAACTGAACAGAACTGAACAGAACTGAACAGAACTGAACAGAACTAACAGAACTGAACTGAACTGAAACAGAACTGAAACAGAACTGAACAGAACTGAACAGAACTGAACAGAACTGAAACAGAACTGAACAGAACTGAACAGAACTGAACAGAATGAACAGAACTGAAAGAACTGAACAGAATGAACAGAACTGAACAGAACTGAACAGAACGAACAGAAACTGAACAGAACTGAAACAGAAACTGAACAGAACAGGAACTGAACAGAACATGAACTGCAACTGAACTGACTGAAACTGAACAGAATGAACAGAAACTCTGAACAGAACTGAACAGAACTGAAACAGAACTGAACAGAACTGAACAGAACTGAACAGAGAACTGACAGAACTGAACAGACTGAACAGAACTGAACAGAACTGAACAGAACTGACCAGAACTGAACAGAACTGAACAGAACTGAACAGAACTGAAACAGAACTGAACAGAACTGAACAGAACTGAACAGAACTGAACAGAACTGAACAGAATGAAAGACCTGAACAGACTGAACAGAACTGAACAGAACTGAACAGAACTGAACAGAACTGAACAGAACTGAACAGAAACTGAACAGAACTGAAACAGAACTGAACAGAACTGAACAGAACTGAAACAGAACTGAACAGAACTGAACAGAACTGAACAGAACTGAACAGAACTGAACAGAACTGAACAGAATGAAACAGAACTGAACAGAACTGAAACGAAACTGAACAGAACTGAACAGAACTGAACAGAACTGAACAGAACTGAACAGAATGAACAGAACTGAACAGAAACTGAACAGAACTGAACAGAACGAACAGAACTGAACCGAAACTGCACAGAAACAGAACTGAACGGAACTTGACACAGAACAGCAACTGAACTGAACAACTGAAATGAACAGAAACTGAACACAACTGAACAGAACTGAACAGAACTGAACAGAACAACTGAACTGAACAGAACTGAACACAACTGAACAGAACTGAAAGAACTGAACAGAACTGAACAGAACTGAACAGAACTGAACAGAACTGAACAGAACTGAACAGAACTGAACAGAACTGAACAGAACTGAACAGAACTGAACAGAACTGAACAGAACTGAACAGAACGAACAGAACTGAACAGAACTGAACAGAACTGAACAGAACTGAACAGAACTGAACAGAACTGAACAGAACTGAACAGAACTGAACAGAACTGAACAGAACTGAACAGAACTGAACAGAACTGAACAGAACTGAACAGAACTGAACAGAACTGAACAGAACTGAACAGAACTGAACAGAACTGAACAGAACTGAACAGAACTGAACAGAACTGAACAGAACTGAACAGAACTGAACAGAACTGAACAGAACTGAACAGAACTGAACAGAACTGAACAGAACTGAACAGAACTGAACAGAACTGAACAGAACAGAACTGAATGAATTAGAACTGAAAAGAACTAGAAAAGCAGAATAGAACTGGAACAGAACTAGAACAGAACTAGACATAACTAGAACAGACACCTAGAAAAAGAGAAACTAGAACAGACCTAGAAACGAAACTAAACAGAAACTAGAACAGAAACCTAGAACAGAACTAGAAAACAGAACTAGACTAGAACAGAAACTAGAACAGAATTAGAACAGAACTAGAACAGAATCTAGAAAAGAACAAACAGAACTAGAAAAGAACTGAAACAGAACTAGAACAGAGAACTAGAACCGAAAATAGAACAGAACTAGAACAGAACTAGAACAGAACTAAGAACAGAACTTAGAACAGAACTAGAACAGGAACTAGAACAGAACTAGAACAGAACTAGAACAGACAACTAGAACAAGAACTAGAACAGACCTAGAACAGAACTAGAACAGAACTAGAACAGAACTAGAACAGAACTAGAACAGAACTAGAACAGAACTAGAACAAGAACTAGAACAGAACTAGAACAGAACTAGAAACAGAACTAGACAACTAGAACAGAACTAGAACAACTAGAACAGAACTAGAACAGAACTAGAACAGAACTAGAACAGAACTAGAACAGAACTAGACAGACTAGAACAACTAAAGAACTAGACAGAACTAGAACAGAACTAGAACAGAACTAGAACAGAACTAGAACAGAACTAGAACAGAACTAGAACAGAACTAGAACAGAACTAGAACAGAACTAGAACAGAACTAGAACAGAACTAGAAACAGAACTAGAACAGAACTAGAACAGAACTAGAACAGAACTAGAACAGAACTAGAACAGAACTAGAACAGAACTAGAACAGACTCTGAGCAACTCTTTCTTAGGAAAGTTGTGAGAATCTGAGCAACTCTTTCCATAAAAAAGTTGTCAGAGTCTGAGCAACATTTTCTCTAGAGAATATATTCTGTTTGTGCTTAATTTTCTATAGATATAGATAGATTTTCATATTCTTACCTTGGCATGCTCTACAGCTATAGCAGCCGCCTTTTCTGCCTCTCGTTGTCTGCGTTCCTTAAGCTTTAAAGAGAAAATGGCCACTGAACGGGCGCTCTTTACCAGTTTTTGTTTTAAACGGGATTTCTTAGCAGCCAATTCGGCAGCTTAAATTAAAAGAGAAATAAATAAATTTAAATATTTAATGAAATACAGAAGTAATCCTCCTGTTATACCTTTAGCTTCATCATCTGTAGCACCACTGGGTGTGGTAACACTTCCGCTGGTAGTTTTCGTTCCTTGTTGTTGCTGCTGCTGTTGAGATGTAGTAGCCGGGTCTTTGTCATTCTGTTGCTGCTGTAAAGAAGATGCTGATGAATTCGATATGCCACCCACACTGGGTCGTGTTGCTGATGTTTCGGCTTTGCTGGAGGATAAACCACTCACACTTACTCCTCCTCCAGAGGAAGATGATGACGAAGCTACTAAATGTTGTGCTGTTGCTGATGATGATAAGAGTGGTGGTGGTGTAGCTTGTTGTGCTTGTGTGGAGGCTGTTACTTGCTGTTGCTGTGTTTTTATGGCCACATTACTCCAGGAGGGTGCTGGCTTTAAAATATCCATCGTGTCTGTATTGCTTTTAAGCTCCTTTTTTTAGGTTCATTTTTTTTTGTATTTACAATATTAAAGAAATATGGTGATGATAATGATGATGATTACGAGATGAGGTTGATGATAATGATGATGATGGTATTTCGGGATATGTGTGTGAGGCATGTCATAGCCAGACAGTTGTTTAAACAAAGGGCAGCCATAATGACAGTATAGATATGAGAAGTAAAGAAAGAAAATTGGCAAAAGGCGAAAAAGAAGATTGTGGGTATCATACAAGGAAGATTCATATATTTGTACATTATTCAGGATAGATAGATGCAAAGTGCAATTATGGTTCAGTTCAGTTTTTTTTTTCGCACATCACATATTGTGTCAGTGCAGTAATTTTTCACATTTTTACATTAATCACAATTTTTTCAGTTTTTTGTCAAATTTATACATTTTTTTCGGATCATACACATGTGCATTTTTGTTTTATTATAATAAAGATTCCACATTTATGATTTGTTGTTGTTGTGTGCAGCAGCATGGAAAAAAAGGATGTTGAAGAAGAAAACATAAAAAAAATATTTGTTAAAGTTTTTTGTTAGTTGTTGCTATTTTACAGTTTTTTTTTTTCTTTCCAAACACAAAAGTACATAAGAACATTAAAAGCTTTTGTTTGGGGATTTATATTTAAATGCAAACAATTTTGTTTCAAACTTGTTTTTTTTAAGTAATTATTTGTTAACGATTTTTATTTTAATTTTTTTTTTTTTTTTGTTGTATATTATCATGCAGTGAACCAATAGACATTTGCGTTATTTTTTATTGCTGTTTTAACATTTTAAATTAGACACAGAAAAATCATAAAATAAAAGCTCTGCAATTTATTGCAAGCTTCTGAGTAATAAATTTGTGTGTTTTTTTTTTTTTAATAACTACTGCTGAAAAACGAGTTCTATTTAATCGTACAATAAGTCAAAATTTCTAGAAATTGATATACATTTTAAACAAATTTGTTCTATAACAATTAACCGTAAAAATTTAAGTTCAAATTAGAACAGAATAGTCTATAGTCTAGTCTATAGTCTAGTCTATAGTCTAGTCTATAGTCTAGTCTATAGTCTAGTCTATAGTCTAGTCTATAGTCTAGTCTATAGTCTAGTCTATAGTCTAGTCTATAGTCTAGATCTATAGTCTAGTCTATAGTCTAGTCTATAGTCTAGTCTCTAGTCTAGTCTATAGTTAGTCTATAGTCTAGTCTATAGTCTAGTCTATAGTCTAGTCTATAGTCTAGTCTATAGTCTAGTCTATAGTCTAGTCTATAGTCTAGTCTATAGTCTAGTCTATAGTCTAGTCTATAGTCTAGTCTATAGTTAGTCTATAGTCTAGTCTATAGTCTAGTCTATAGTCTAGTCTATAGTCTAGTCTATAGTCTAGTCTATAGTCTAGTCTATAGTCTAGTCTATAGTCTAGTCTATAGTCTAGTCTATAGTCTAGGTCTATAGTTAGTCTATAGTCTAGTCTATTAGTCTAGTCTATAGTCTAGTCTATAGTCTAGTCTATAGTCTAGTCTATAGTCTAGTCTATAGTCTAGTCTATAGTCTAGTCTATAGTCTAGTTATTCTAGTCTATAGTCTAGTCTATAGTCTAGTCTATAGTCTCGTCTATAGTCTAGTCTGATAGTCTAGTCTATAGTCTAGTCTATAGTTAGTCTATAGTCTAGTCTATAGTCTAGTCTATAGTCTAGTCTATAGTCTAGTCTATAGTCTAGTCTATAGTCTAGTCTATATCTAGTCTATAGTCTAGTCTATAGTCTAGTCTATAGTCTAGTCTATAGTCTAGCCTATAGTTCTAGTCTATAGTCTAGTCTATAATCTAGTCTATAGTCTAGTCTATAGTCTAGTCTATAGACTAGTCTACAGTCTAGTCTATAGTCTTGTCTTGTCTATAGTCTAGTCTATAGTCTAGTATATAGTCTAGTCTATAGTCTAGTCTATAGTCTAGTCTATAGTCTAGTCTATAGTCTAGTCTATAGTCTAGTCTATAGTCTAGTCTATAGTCTAGTCTATAGTCTAGTCTATAGTCTAGTCTATAGTCTAGTCTATAGTCTAGTGTATGGACTAGTCTAAAGTCTAATCTATAGTCTAGTCTATATTCTAGTCTATAGTCTAGTCTATAATCTAGTCTATAGTCGAGTCTATAGTCTGGTCTATAGTCTGGTCTATAGTCTAGTCTATAGTCTGGTCTATAGTCTAGTCTAGTCTATAGTCTAGTCTAGTCTATAGTCTAGTCCAGTCTAGTCTATAGTCTATTCTAGTCTATAGTCTAGTCTATAATCTAGTCTATAGTCTAGTCTATAGTCTAGTCTATAGTCTAGTCTATAGTCTGGTCTATAGTCTAGTCTATAGTCTAGAATATAGCCTATAGGCTAGTCTATAGTCTAGTCTATAGTATAGAATATAGCCTATAGTCTAGTCTATAGTATAGTCTATATTTCCCTTTCATAACTTTTGCTTAAAAGATTCTATAATTACCTTTCAAAATAAATTATTGCTTTTATATCAGAATTTTTTAACGCGAAGAAAGTAAATGTTTAGAGAGCTGTGTATTAACTAATATAAGGACACATTTAGCTAACGTCTCCTCACGAACCTTTGATTTATCTTAGATTTATAATTAGACAACAAAAATAATACATAATAACATGATTTACTTAGTATGTAATGATTATTCTGAAGTCCCTTTTGAACAAACTATTCTAGCACACATAAAGCAATTTTAAACCCAATTAACATGCAACCTTACAAAATTTTGAAAAAATGCCTTTTAGCTAGTTCAATACATTTAAAATTATTTATATCAGGCATTTGTCTAGCTTTACTTGCCAATTGTAGAAATATCGAAAATTTTATGATAATATAAACCAATTTAGTAATTTAAGATAAATGATTATTTTCAAAACAAACACTGCTGGTCCCTTGAACAGTCTGGCAGACATTTAAAATTATCTGTCTCAGTTTTCCAGACCCACAGTGCATGCTTTAATATTTTTGTAGACATTTATAAAATTTAACACCACATACATTTAGGCAAACTGTTTTATATTTATGTTTTTTTTTTTGTGTTTTTTGGTTTTTTATTGTACCATTAGTGGTCTACATCTAAACTACCTTTGCTATGCAATCTATACTCCTATGAAGATTTATATTATCGCTGACTTTTAAACGTGACATCCATTCGGGTGCATGAGTTTTTAATGTATATTTATCCTTTTTTGTGTGTAGATTTCGTTTTTTTTACATTTTTTGTTGTAAAATAAAGGAAGTTTAAAGAAGAATGTAGTTAAGGAAGTTGTATATATAAAGTGTAAGTGTGGGTGTGTGTGTGAAAAAGTGGCAGATATTGAAGAGAATGTAAACCTAGCTTATAATCTAGTCTATATACTAGTATATAGTCTAATCTATAGTCTAGTCTATTGTATAGTCTATAGTCTAGTCTATAGTCTAGTCTATGTCTAGTGTATAGTCTTCTTAGTCCTAGTCTATAGTCTAGTCTATAGTCTAGTCTATAGTCTATCTATAGGCTAGTCTATAGTCTAGTCTATAGTCTAGTCTATAGTCTAGTCTATAGTCTAGTCTATAGTCTAGTCTATAGTCTAGTCTATAGTCTAGTCTATAGGCTAGTCTATAGTCTAGTCTATAGTCTAGTCTATAGTCTAGTCTATAGTCTAGTCTATAGTCTAGTCCTATAGTCTAGTCTATAGTCTAGTCTATAGTCTAGTCTTAGTCTAGTCTGTAGTCTAGTCTATAGTCTAGTCTATAGTCTGTCTATAGTCTAGTCTATAGTCTAGTCTATAGTCTAGTCTATAGTCCTAGTCTATAGTCCTAGTCTATAGTCTAGTCTATAGTCTAGTCTATAGTCTAGTCTATAGTCTAGTCTATTATAGTCTAGTCTATAGTCTAGTCTATAGTCTAGTCTATAGTCTAGTCTATAGTCTAGTCTATAGTCTAGTCTATAGTCTAGTCTATAGTCTAGTCTATAGTCTAGTCTATAGTCTAGTCTATAGTCTAGTCTATAGTCTAGTCTATAGTCTAGTCTATAGTCTAGTCTATAGTCTAGTCTATAGTCTAGTCTATAGTCTAGTCTATAGTCTAGTCTATAGTCTAGTCTATAGTCTAGTCTATAGTCTAGTCTATAGTCTAGTCTATAGTCTAGTCTATAGTCTAGTCTATAGTCTAGTCTATAGTCTAGTCTATAGTCTAGTCTATAGTCTAGTCTATAGTCTAGTCTATAGTCTAGTCTATAGTCTAGTCTATAGTCTAGTCTATAGTCTAGTCTATAGTCTAGTCTATAGTCTAGTCTATAGTCTAGTCTATAGTCTAGTCTATAGTCTAGTCTATAGTCTAGTCTATAGTCTAGTCTATAGTCTAGTCTATAGTCTAGTCTATAGTCTAGTCTATAGTCTAGTCTATAGTCTAGTCTATAGTCTAGTCTATAGTCTAGTCTATAGTCTAGTCTATAGTCTAGTCTATAGTCTAGTCTATAGTCTAGTCTATAGTCTAGTCTATAGTCTAGTCTATAGTCTAGTCTATAGTCTAGTCTATAGTCTAGTCTATAGTCTATAGTCTAGTCTATAGTCTAGTCTATAGTCTAGTCTATAGTCTAGTCTATAGTCTAGTCTATAGTCTAGTCTAGTCTATAGTCTAGTCTAGTAGTCTATAGTCTAGTCTATAGTCTAGTCTATAGTCTAATCTATAGTCTAGTCTATAGTCTAGTCTATAGTCTAGTCTATAGTCTAGTCTATAGTCTAGTCTATAGTCTAGTCTATAGTCTAGTCTATAGTCTAGTCTATAGTCTAGTCTATAGTCTAGTCTATAGTCTAGTCTATAGTCTAGTCTATAGTCTAGTCTATAGTCTAGTCTATAGTCTAGTCTATAGTCTAGTCTATAGTTAGTCTATAGTCTAGTCCTATAGGTCTAGTCTATAGTCTAGTCTATAGTCTAGTCTATAAGTCCTAGTCTAGTAGTCTAAGTCAGTCTATAGTCTAGTTATAGTCTAGTCTATAGTCTAGTCTATAGTCTAGTCTATAGTCTAGTCTATAGTCCTAGTGTATAGTCTAGTCTATAGTCTAGTCTATAGTCTAGTCTATAGTCTAGTCTATAGTCTAGTCTATAGTCTAGTCTATAAGTCTAGTCTAAGTCTAGTCTAATCTAGTCATAGTCTAGTCTATAGTCTAGTCTATAGTCTAGTCTATAGTCTGTCATAGTCTAGTCATAGTCTAGTCTATAGTCTAGTCTAGAGTCTAGTCTATAGTCTAGTCTATAGTCTAGTCTATAGTCTAGTCTATAGTCTAGTCTATAGTCTAGTCTATAGTCTAGTCTATAGTCTAGTCTATAGTCTAGTCTATAGTCTAGTCTATAGTCTAGTCTATAGTCTAGTCTATAGTCTAGTCTATAGTCTAGTCTATAGTCTAGTCTATAGTCTAGTCTATAGTCTAGTCTATAGTCCTAGTCTATAGTCTAGTCTATAGTCTAGTCTATAGTCTAGTCTATAGTCTAGTCTATAGTCTAGTCTATAGTCTAGTCTATAGTCTAGTCTATAGTCTAGTCTATAGTCTAGTATAGTCCAGTCTGTAGTCTAGTCTATAGTCTAGTCAATAGTCTAGTCTATAGTGTAGTCTATAGTCTAGTCTATAGTCTAGTCTTTAGTCTATTCCCATCTTTAGTTTATGGTCTAGTCTATGGTGTAGTCTGCAGTCGAGTGTATAGTCTAGACTAAACTTTAAAAAAGCTTTTTGTTACTTTTTCAATATTTACGCTTTTTGAGTGCAAATTATTTTTATGGTCTATTTAAGAATACATTCTCTTTAATATCTGTATGTTTTTAAAGTAAACTATAATAAAGTGTTGGTTTTCTTTTGACAGGAACTTAAAAAACAGTGTAAAAACTTTTAAAGTTTTTTTTTTACAACACTTTCTTTTACAAGTATTGTACAGTTTTTTTACATGTTTGTTTTTGTTTTTTAATATGAAACACTACAACATAAAACCAAAAAAATAAGTATTTTTTTTTTTTTTGCTTTTAAAAGAGAAGAAATTTTATGGCTTACGCTCAAATTCAAATGCGTAGTACTCTCAGCGGATATTTTGCGAGCTTTATATGGTGGTATTTCCGGTATTTTGGCGCTGGTTTGCTGATTAGGATTGGAGGATAGTGTTGGTGGTGATGATGATAATGGCGTAGCAATTAACGGTTGGCGGGTGTTAGAGATGGCGGCGGCATTTACAATGGAAATGGCAGAAGTACGCTGGGGACTACTGCTAGTGCTGCTGCCGGTGGTGTGATCAGCAGAATCACTGGATTTTTTCCGAAATGGTGGTATTTCTGGTATATGCATAGGTTGACGGGTATTTAAGGCCAAGGAACTTGCAGAAGCTCTATACAATTTTTAAATCATAGAATAGAAACAAAACAAGGAAAGAAAGAAAGAAGGAAGGAAAAAAAAGCCCACAAAGAAATAAAGCCGGTAAAAAGGGTAGTTAGCGGTGGTGAGGAGGGGGGTAGGATGTTAAATACACAAAAGTAAAGGGTTTATAAAATCAAAAGGAATTAAAGTGTTTAGGATAAAAGGGCAAACGCATACCATTTATAAAAAGTGGGGATTTATTAAAAAAAAGTGCATTTAAAAAAAGAGTTATAAAAGTTTTTTTAAGAGGAAAAGAAGTAGAGAAGAAAAATATTTTCACAAAATTAGCTTTTCATAAAAAAGGTTTTAAATTAAATACACAAGTTTACAACTATTTGGAATTTATTGTTAAATAAAATTCGAAAAAACTAAAACATTAAACATGCTTTTTATTACTAAAATGAAAAGTAAATTATATTAAAACCACTACTTTAATAATTTATTATTTTTCCTAAAATAGTTTTTTTTTCTAAATTTCTCTACACACTTATACATAAACACAGTTTTTTATACATTTAAGTATTTTAAGAATTTACCCCATTAAAGCGTGCAATCTTTGTATTGGTATCGAGCTTAAATTACGAACTGAATATCCATGAAATGGGGGTATTTCCGGTATTTTCTTTTTCTGCTTACAACTTTTACATGCGCTTTAGTTAGTTTTATTATTTTTATTTTAAACGTATATAAAAAATAAATTTTAATTTATAGGTAAATAATATCATATTTTATTTCATAAAATGTTGGGAGTAAAATAAATTCTTAGAATTATTATGTAAAAAAAAAACATTTGTTAAACAAATGCTTTACATTTAGGGAATTTTGAAAACAAAAATGTCAAAGTTGAAAGTTTAAAACGTTAAGATTATAAATATCGTGAGAGATTTAGTTAAAGTGAGAGGGTGTGTTTAATAAGTGATCAAGTGTTGTGTTAAATAAAATAAATAATAAATATTTTTAAGGTGTTATTTATAAACTAATATACATACAAATAGCTTAAATAGGTCATATCTAGCGATAAGTCATATCTAGTTTCTATATATCACTTGACAGGTATATGTACTACATCATACTGGTCCCACATTTCAACAGTCCTACTTAAATGAGAAAGGGGTTTTAAATACAGGAAACATATTGCCCGATATGTATAAAAACTACTTTTACGGAATCCCACTTAATGAAAGCAAACGGTAAAAAGACAAAATGTTCTATTACCAGGATCAATGTTGCATAAAGAACGCAGAACTTAATTGAGGAATATAATGTGGTAATGCTTGGCATCGACTGTACATTGGAAGGCGGGGCGCTCATTTTCTTCTTAGGTTTTTTCGTCAGACCCGAAAGAACACAACTAAAACAGAACTAAAACAGAACTAGAACAGAACTAAAACAGAACTAGAACAGAACTAGAACAAAACTAGAACAGAACTAGAACAGAACTAGAACAGAACTAGAACAGAAATAGAACAGAACTAGAACAGAACTAGAACAGAACTAGAACAGAACTAGAACTAGAACAGAACTAGAACAGAACTAGAACAGAACTAGAACAGAACTAGAACAGAACTAGAACAGAACTAGAACAGAACTAGAACAGAACTAGAACAGAACTAGAACAGAACTAGAACAGAACTAGAACAGAACTAGAACAGAACTAGAACAGAACTAGAACAGAACTAGAACAGAACTAGAACAGAACTAGAACAGAACTAGAACAGAACTAGAACAGAACTAGAACAGAACTAGAACAGAACTAGAACAGAACTAGAACAGAACCAGAACAGAACTAGAACAGAACTAGAACAGAACTAGAACAGAACTAGAACAGAACTAGAACAGAACTAGAACAAAACTAGAACAAAACTAGAACAAAACTAGAACAGAACTAGAACAGAACTAGAACAGAACTAGAACAACACTAGAACAAAACTAGAACAAAACTAGAACAGAACTAGAACAGAACTAGAACAGAACAGAACAGAACTAGAACAGAACTAGAACGGAACTAGAACAGAACTAGAACAGAACTAGAACAGAACTAGAACAGAACTAGAACAGAACTAGAACAGAACTAGAACAGAACTAGAACAGAACTAGAACAGAACTAGAACAGAACTAGAACAGAACTAGAACAGAACTAGAACAGAACTAGAACAGAACTAGAACAGAACTAGAACAGAACTAGAACAGAACTAGAACAGAACTAGAACAGAACTAAAACAGAACTAGAACAGAACTAGAACAGAACTAGAGCAGAACTAGAACAGAACTAGAACAGAACTAGAACAGAACTAGAACAGAACTAGAACAGAACTAGAACAGAACTAGAACAGAACTAGAACAGAACTAGAACAGAACTAGAACAGAACTAGAACAGAACTAGAACAGAACTAGAACAGAACTAGAACAGAACTAGAACAGAACTAGAACAGAACTAGAACAGAACTAGAACAGAACTAGAACAGAACTAGAACAGAACTAGAACAGAACTAGAACAGAACTAGAACAGAACTAGAACAGAACTAGAACAGAACTAGAACAGAACTAGAACAGAACTAGAACAGAACAGGAACAGAACTAGAACATAACTAGAACAGAACTAGAACAGAACTAGAACATAACTAGAACAGAACTGGAACAGAACTAGAACAAAACTAGAACACAACTAGAACAGAACTAGAACAGAACAGCGGTTACAAATCCTATTGAAAATGGTTTAAATCTTCACGGGAGACCACATCCTCTTTGCTTCAGATATTGAGAGAATCCGATTCCGCAGGTACACAGACAGACGTACATAGCTTAATCAACTCAGAAAGTGCTTCTGAGCCATCTATTTGGGCATTACAAACATCAACACAAACGCTTTCATTGAAGTGTCGTTAGATTTCCTGAAGCATGTTCTACAACTTCCTCCTCTGTGCTTCAGAAAGTCGTTTTTTAGTACTAGGTAGTTTAGCTGTGCTATCACTCACCTCGTTTACCATTTGCTCCATTTCATACTTTTTGGGATACAGTATGATGCTGAGTCGGAACTCTTGCCTGTGTTTAGAGGCTGAGGTAGCTTAAAGCTCTCTCCGAATACATCCTTATCTTTCACTCTTAATGTGATCAAAGGGCAAAAAGACAAAATGTTCTATGAACTTGCATCATTAGTAGGACCAATGCTGCATAAAGAACGTAGAACTTAATTGATGTAACCACGGAAGAACACTAGTTTTTTAACTTCTTTAGAAGCTGTCAGGAAGGAACGGAAGAGGAATATATTGATCGCCTTCTTTGTCATTTCTACCCTGTGTGCTATCCGTTCCCGTGGTTGCTATCCTAACCTATGTTTAAAGGCTGAGGTAGCTTAGAGCTCGAGTGCATCCTTATCTTTCCCTCTTAGTGAAATCAAAAGGCAAAAAGACAAAATCTTCTATGAACTTGCATCTCTAGTAGGACCAATGCTGTATAAAGAACGCAGAACTTAGTTGATGTAACCAGGCAAGAACACTTTTTTTGACCTATTGTTTAGAAGCTAGTAGGATAAAGCGAAAGAAGAAAGCATTCTTTGTCATTTATAAAAGCTCTGGTTTGACCTCAGGACACGATACATTTAACATCACCAGTTTATAGTACCCGAGGTATTGGTAGCATCTCTATACCACGGACTACAATAACATCAAAATGGTGAAGTTCAGTACTGTGTGAGTGTGTGTATGAATGCTTTCGAAATGTTTTACTTGAACACCAGCCGTGTTGGCTTTATTTCTCGGTGGTATTTTTCAATCACTGAGTGAGTTTCTTTGTGTATCTTACACATGGTTGTGCCGAGCTATCGAGCTATCTAATGTATTGCCATAGTAGTCCCATTGGGGAATGACAGGTGTCATGAGTCAAGCTCAATTTTACCTTGACAAAAGAAAAGGCAATCACTGGTTAGAGCCCATAGATGCTATGAGGAATACTGTGTCCCTACAAACATTCTTATCATCTAAAGACTCAAACCAGTGATAAGCTGAGCATGTTTAGAGTAAACTCCAACATACTCAAACATAAAGAAAAATCGCCGATATAAGTACTAATGATTAAGGTATAAACAACTACGTCAACGTCTCAACCAACTCCTCCTCTACTTCAACCGTCACTCCATCCTTCATTCCGATCTGTCCACAGATACAACTAAGAATCCCTCTAATCCATTAGATACAAGTATCCCATAGTACACCGCACACCAATGCATACCCAATCTTTGCATTATTAGCTCAAATGGTTTGTACCACTCCTAGAAGCTAGGAGGGGTAAGAGAAACTTATCCCGAAAATTTTATATTTCACCGTGTATCAATCTATTAAGCAAGTATCCTTCCCGCGAACATGGGTTTAAACCCAAGGAAGGAACCTCAAACAACTGACCAGCCAGGACGAAGTCCTCTGGGCAATTGGTCACCCGTAGTACCAAATTGTGTGTTGCTCTGATTCGACCTCATGTTAAATCATTCCAAGGAAAGTCGAGGTTACATTTGATCATCACTAGTTTATAGTCTCGGCAGACAAGAGATATTGATTGGTGGCACCACTTTTCTCCGGGATTGCAATCACACCAAGGTGAGGTCTTTCATCAAGGAAATATGCGCTGGAGGGTGTGTGTGTGTATTAATGGCGAAGTGCTTTACGTGAACACCTGCTGTGTTGGCCTATTACACGGTGGTCTTTTTCAACCACTGGGTAAGCTTTTGCAACGACTCACCAGCGCGGTGCACCGCCCCTTTATTTATCTTGCACGCAGGTGGCAATTTACGTATATGGAATTTCCGGTCCGGTAAACGTGCACTTTGCTTAAGTACTCGAGCTATCCAATCTCTGATCATTGCTGCCCCATTGCTTAACTTCCGAGACGTAAAAACATCACTTCCGTTTACAAACCGGCAGATGGGATGGCCACTGTTGAGTCGGCAACAGCACCTAGAGACTTCACCGTTAGACCGAAATACAAATCCATCAAATAAGCCGAGACCTGTTCTTACTCTGGTATGAACAGAGTTTTCCCTGAACATACCTGGACAAGGATGGAAAATTCAATGGTATCACTTGTATAAGATACCTTTTAACCCAGAACACTTCTTATTCATCCGGTGCACTCATAGAGAACAACATCCGACATACTCACTCTATGTATACGAGTTGGTAACGACCGTATACCCCTACATTCATCCTGTATCATATAACATCAACTCATTTCCAACGCTTAGTCCGACAGTCACTCCTCTGTGGGGTAACTGTTGTCAATCGGCAACAGCACCGAACTTATCCTAAGCATCAGTCCTTTGAGCGCAATTTACTCTTTCCGCTAATTTGGTCTGTATGTTGAAATCAGTTATTAGAAGACGCCAGATATCTGCAAGTTTTGAAACTTCAATTGTTCTATCAGACATGCTTTCGAAAAGATCCCTATTTAAAGTCAGCAAAATCGGGCCATAAACAACGGACAACTAGAAAAACTTTGACAAAAAGAAACAAGTAAGAAATTATAGTCGAGCGTGGCCGACCATATGATACCCTACACCAATTGCGAATATTAAATGTGATTAATTTCAATAATGAAGCATTTCTGTTAATCTTATATAGGTTCCAAATAATGTCTGTTCATGTTCGGTTGTATGCTGACTACGAAAAATAGAAGACCGATTTCAATCATTTTCAACAGCCATCGTCAGTGGATCCAGAGAATAGTATGTGACACATTTTAGCAAATTATATTCAAAATTGCGATCTGTTGCGTGCACACAAGGTTTACACGGTCACAAAGATGGACATAGCTTAATAAAGACAAATATTTTTGAGTATTACAAACATCACCACATTGTGCCGACTTTTGGATAGATAGTAGTATATTAGATGTAGTTAAAAGATAAACGACCGAAATCGGAAGGTCAGGATGTATGGAGGCTAAGGCAGAAAGTGAACCGATCCTTACAAAATGTATTATTGGGAATTATCTATATACATATATAAAAATGAATGTGTGTTTGTTTGTATGTTTATATGTTTGTATGTTTGAACGTTATAGACTACTAAACGGCTAAACCGATTTTCTTCAAATTTTCACAGCACATTCGTATGTCTGGCAATAGGCTACTTTTTATTTCCGATCATGGCGAAAAATGACAGTGTTATTTATAATTACATATCAAACTTAGTTGTGCCAAATTTTGGGAAGATAGTAGTATATTTATCGTAGTTATGAGCTAAGAGGCCCTAATCGGTAGGTCCGGTTATATGGGGGCTAGGGCAAAAATTGGTCCGATCCTTATAAAATTTAATGTCGACATTTTATATAAAATGTTTATATAAAATCTATTTGTGGTAAATTTCATATTGATACTAGTGTTTATAAGAGAATTGTGGACATTGAAGTCATTTCCTGAAGGGGATTTTGTATGGGGGATAGGGTCAAATAATGCCCGATCATTATAAAAATCGACAGTGTTATTTATAATTATATCCAACTTAGTTGTGCCGATTTTTGGAGAGATAGTAGTATATTTGACAAAGTTATGATCTAAAAGGCCCAAATCGGAAGGTCCGCTTATATGGGGGCTAGAGTAAAACTGGTCCGATCCCTACAAAACTTTTTGTTGGGAATTATGTTTATATAAAACTCATTTGTGCCAAATTTCATCGTGATACTACTGTTTATAAGTGAATTGTGGACATTCAAGTCATTTTCTGAGGGGGACTTTGTATGGGGGCTGGGGTCAAATAATGCCCGATCTTTACGAAAATCACTAGAATTTTTAAGACATATATAAAACTAAACTTTTCCAATTTTTGTAGAGATAGCAGATCATTTAACATAATTATGAGGTCAAAAGCCCTATTCGGGGGGTCCGGTTGTATGGGGGCTAGGTTAAATAATGGACCGATTTCAACCATTTTCAATAGCGTTTGTCCTTGGACCAAGAGAAGTGTATGTTCCAAATTTCATCAAATTATCTCAAAAATTGCGACCTGTAGAGTGCGCACAAGGTTTACATGGACACACAGACAGACAGACGGACGGACGGACGGACGGACAGACGGACATAGCTTAATCGACTCAGGAAGTGATTCTGAGTCGATTGGTATACTTTAAGGTGGGTGTAGGACCAATATTTTTGGGTGTTACAAACATCAGCACAAACGCATAATACCCTCCCCACTATAGTGGTGTAGGGTATAAAAACAATGTATAGCCGGACGTGACTGACTATATGATACCATACACCAGTGAGTAGTATAAAAAAACTTTAAGTTGTTTTTTCTGTAATTCCGAAATATTTTTGGAATTTTTTGACAAAATACGTGATTTGATGAAAGAGGGGTTATACGGCGACCAGTGTAAATATGGGCCTATTCTTAGAAGAATTACACATTAAAGTTATTTAAGCAGCATTATCTCGTAGTTAAAGCTAGTGTTTTTAAGAGAACTATTGACCATCAAGTCATATTCTAAGGGGAACTTTGAATATGGGCAAGGGTCAAATTTAGACTTATGTCAAATTAGGTTATGCCGATTTTTGTAGAAATACTAGAACATTTAACATAATTATGAGCTCAAGAGCGCTATTCGGGAGGGAGCTAGATGCTTTCAATCATTTTCAATAGCTTTCGTCCTTGGACCAAGAGAAAAGTAGCTATCCAGAGCCAAATTTCATCAAATTATCTTAAAAATATGGTTTACAAGGACACGTAGATCAACGGACAGACAGACATATAATCGGACGGATGGATAGACAGACAGACAGACAGACAGACAGACAGACAGACGGACGGACAGACAGACAGACAAACGGACGGACGGACGGACTGACAGACAGATTTTATAAACATTTAATTAAAAGAAGTTTTAAAATATTTCAGTTGGTCCGATATTTGTAAAAACTTTACTAGATAGTGACGTTCAAAATTTACTTTGAAACCTCTTATTTACTAACATTCCCTTAATCCTTCCACTTCATGCTTGTAATTCAAAAACAAACAAAAAAAAACATTTTCAAAACAAAAACTTTAATTGAGTATTAGTTATTTAAATATTTGTTTGGTGTTTCTGTGTGTGTGTGTAGCAAAAAACAATTGTTAGTAGTGTTAAACAAAATAAATGCAAACTTTGTTTGTTATTATATAAAAAAAGTGTTAGAACAAAACATTGAGTTAAAAAAAGTATGTATAAGTAAAGAACTGGGTAAATAGTAGTTAAAATATAGTAGTAAAGTTGAAAAAAGAGGAAGTATTTGAAAAAAAGGGAAAACAAAATATGCATAATGAGTAAAAGGGCAAAATTAAACTATACACACCCACTGGGTCCATGTGTTAATATATCCTGATTGAGGCTGGTCAAAGAGGCGCCACTATTAGGGGGAGTAGAGTCCAGTAGAGGGCGTATTAATATAGTGCTGGTCTGAAATTAAATAGTATTTAGTATGGGGAACACAATACATTTCGTATCATCATTCGATTACCTGTGAGGGAGGCGAATCTGGTGATGAATCACGATTATCAAAAACATTTAAATCTCCTGCTGCCACATTCCTCTGTAAGCCAAAACGTGTTATCTCATCTATATAGGGTTCATACTCGGCTTGTTTCAATAGCTCCTGTTGATACAACAACTCTTCTGACATTTGACTATCCATGGATGGTTCATTGGTGGTTGTTGTATTGTTGGTGGTGCCGGTTACAGCATCTAGCAAATTCAATGATGCCAGCTCATGTTCGGGTTGTGTTGAAGTTGTGCTGGGTGGTGTGGGTGGCGTGGGTCTAGGTGAGGTTCCCTTGCATTGCATTTCTCGTCGACAATGTTCAGCTCTGGCTATTTCTGCAGCCAACCATGATGGCAGCTCGGGTAATAGCCATGTTAAAGCTGAACGTAAACCCAACATTATATGCTGTGTTAATTAACAAAAAAAAAAAAAATATACAAAAAGCTAAATAAAAACTACTTCTGTTAAACGTTTAAAGTACCTATTAAGTGTTTACATGTGTTTGACACTTAATAGTCGACCCCTATAACAACAAAACAAGCCCCCCTCCCTCTTCACCCACTCTTCCTACTTACCTCAAGTGTAACAATTAATATGATTGTTTGTGCTGTGGTTAAGCCAGGCCACAAACGAGACACTTGCCCGGACAAACCAATTAAAGCACAATTCACAATTACAGCTGCCAACGATAACAGGCTAAGTGCATTCTGCCAGGTGCCAATGTTTGCCACACGCTGTCCAAATGGTCTCTGATGTACATGAGCCAGTTTGAAAGCATCCGAACGTATTTCCATTAGATTATTGATGAGTGCACATACCCCCGCCAGAGGGAAAGCAGCCGAAAAGAGTACAACATAACCCATTTGTACAAGCATTTCCAAATGATCGGAGAATGTGCCATCATACTATAGAGATGAAGCAAAAAACTTGGTTAGTATGAAAGTCAATAATGTGTTGTTAGAGAATTTTTGCCTTAAAAGCAGTTCTTACGGTTTTGTGGTCATATTCTGGGTGAGTTTATGTGTTGTGAGATGTAATTAGTTTAGCTTAAAAGAGGGTTGCCAAGAGAAAATATATAATAATATATCACGATATTTGTGATAAACAAATCCGAAGTCCTTTAGATTTCTAGCAATCCTTAAGATTTCAGGTTATGTTCTATGAAACAGCTGATATTCAATTCAAACTGGTACCGATTTTATGCCGACGTTCTCTGAGTAATGAATAACTAACTAACTACTAACTAACTAACTAACTAACTAACTAACTAACTACTACTAACTAACTAACTACTAACTAACTAACTAACTAACTACTAACTAACTAACTAACTAACTAACTAACTAACTAACTAACTAACTACTAACTAACTAACTAACTAACTAACTAACTAACTAACTAACTAACTAACTAACTAACTAACTAACTAACTAACTAACTAACTAACTACTAACTAACTACTAACTAACTAACTAACTAACTAACTAACTAACTAACTAACTACTAACTAACTAACTAACTAACTACTAACTAACTAACTAACTAACTAACTAACTAACTAACTAACTAACTAACTAACTAACTAACTAACTAACTAACTAACTAACTAACTAACTAACTAACTAACTACTAACTAACTAACTAACTAACTAACTAACTAACTAACTAACTAACTAACTAACTAACTAACTAACTAACTAACTAACTAACTAACTAACTAACTAACTAACTAACTAACTAACTAACTAACTACTAACTAACTAACTAACTACTAACTAACTAACTAACTAACTAACTAACTAACTACTAACTAACTAACTAACTAACTAACTAACTAACTAACTAACTAACTAACTAACTAACTAACTAACTACTAACTAACTAACTAACTAACTAACTAACTAACTAACTAACTAACTAACTAACTAACTAACTAACTAACTAACTAACTAACTAACTAACTAACTAACTAACTAACTAACTAACTAACTAACTAACTAACTAACTAACTAACTAACTAACTAACTAACTAACTAACTAACTAACTAACTAACGAACTAACTAACTAACTAACTAACTAACTAACTAACTAACTAACTAACTAACTAACTAACTAACTAACTACTAACTAACTACTAACTAACTAACTAACTAATAACTAACTAACTAACTACTAACTAACTAACTAACTAACTAACAACGACTACTAACTAACACTAACTAACTAACTAACTAACTAACTAACGTAACTACTAACTAACTAACTAACTAACTAACTAACTACTAACTAACTAACTAACTAACTAAACTAACTAACTAACAACTAACTAACTAACTAACTACTAACGAACTAACTAACTACTAACTAACTAACTAACTAACTAACTAACTAACTAACTAACTAACTAACTAACTAACAACTAACTAACTAACTAACTAACTAACTAACTAACTAACTAACTAACTAACTAACTAACTAACTAACTAACTAACTAACTAACTAACTAACTAACTAACTACTACTAACTAACTAACTACTAACTAACTAACTAACTACTAACTAACTAACTAACTAACTAACTAACTAACTAACTAACTAACTAACTAACTAACTAACTAACTACTAACTAACTAACTAACTAACTAACTAACTACTAACTAACTAACTACTAACTAACTAACTAACTAACTAACTACTAACTAACTAACTAACTACTAACTAACTAACTAACTAACTAACTAACTAACTAACTAACTAACTAACTAAGCTAACTAACTAACTACTAACTAACTACTACTAACTAACTAACTAACTAACTACACTAACTAACTAACTAACTAACTAACTAACTAACTAACTAACTAACTAACTAACTAACTAACTAACTAACTAACCTAACTAACTACTAACTAACTAACTAACTAACTAACTAACTAACTAACTAACTAACTAACTAACTAACCACTAACTAACTACGACCAACCAACTAACTGAGAAGAACTAGTTCAATATACTTCTTTGAAACACTGGATCTAGCACAATTATTCGATCGTCGACAGCGACTTCGTGAGTTGGCCCAACTATGGAAAGAAATTTTAAACTCTTCGGAGCTTTCACTAAGCAAAACTAAATTAAATATGCCTATGCTAAACATCAGCTCGAATAATATTCCCCCTTCTTTGAAGGAAAAGTTTAACACTAGGAAGCTTTTATTAAGTAACACTTACTAAAATGTGGTTATGCTGAATATCAGGTCGGTCAACTAGAATCGACTGTTGGATCCCATTCAAACTCAGATCTATAATTTACCAATTACAGAAACTTTAACGAAGAAAAACTTTAGATTTACTTTGGCTGGTAATCTCGGTTCCAATCAAGGACATTATCTTTAGAATGTATCATTCAAAAAATGAGAAAATTATATGTCGAAGAAAAGATTGACCTCAAAAGTGAGAATTAAACATGGAAACCAAATTTTCAACGAAAATACCACCCAGATGAGCGTAATGTTTTGTGGATATAGATGATTATATTTCGTATTAGGCAACATGTTCTATCGATGGTCCTAATGATTGAGGTTTATGTTGATAATATCACGAAACTTGATCTTTTCGCCATTGTAATCACATGTACGTCATTTCTTAACTTGGCAACCCATTTTATTACACATAATTACCAGCAAAACATCATCGGTAATTATATCTAAATACTACTTACCTTATATAAAGAGCTTTCAATTTCCGCTTGACCAATATTACGTTTAGCACTAGCTGTTGTTGTAGTTGGTGTAGAACATCCGGTATCAAGTGATTTTTTCGGCAATTGTTTCGATGGTGTGCCCGATTGGGGTGTTGATGTTTCGCTTGGCTGCTTAGTTTTCTCAGTATCCGTTGATGCTGTTGTCGAACCAGCCGTAGCTGCAGAGGCAGCTGATGATGTTAGAGTACCAGCAAAAGTGCGGTTAATATCCTGGGTGGGACTTAAAGCGCCCCACATGTTAAAACTTAATTTAGCCAGTTTCCATTGTTCCAAAAAGTAGGGTATGGCGGATTCGCGTAAATTGCCAATAATTTGACGGGAAATTAAAAGACCAGCCAATTGCTAAGGATAAAGAAAATATGGCTTTATTTTGAGGGGGAAAAAACTAAGTAAACCTTTACCAACCTCCTTTAGCTTTCCTCATCTCTTAGATAGAAAGCTATATAGAACAGCGATAGAAAGGAGTTGACAAATTGAAATAATGCCACTTTGGCAATTAAATGATTTTCATATTTTGACTGTAAACGATAATTTTCTAGAAAAAATGAAAAACAGAAAAGAGAAGATGTTTGCCATTAATCTTAGTCAGTCAAATGAAAGAAATATTTTTTAGGTTTTCTTGTTTATATATTTTTGCTTCCGTACCTTTATCATTTAACCAAACAGCCAATTTATAATAAGCCTCATCCATTAGGGTTATAGCTCCGGCCAACAAACTTTGGGTATAACACTCAAACAACAAAATATACCAGTTTCCGGCAGTTTAGAATCCCACCAATCCTATGGAAAAGGAATAAAAAGAAGAATTTGAGATTAATGTAAGCAAAAGAAAGTCCAGTGATAACATATTTGGATTTAGACTCAAGTTAAATTTTCAAACGATCAAGATGTTTTATTATAGACTAGACTATAGATTAAACTATAGACTAGACTACTTATAGACTAGGCTATAGATTATACTATAGATTAAAGTATTAGACTATAGATTAGACTATAGACTAGACTATAGACTAGACTATAGACTAGACTATAGACTAGAGTATAGACTATACTATAGACTAGACTATAGATTAGACTATAGAATATGAACTATAGACTAGACTATAGACTAGACTATAGACTAGACTATAGACTAGACTATAGACTAGACTATAGACTAGACTATAGACTAGACTATAGACTAGAACTATAGACTAGACTATAGACTAGACTATAGACTAGACTATAGACTAGAACTATAGACTAGACTAGCTAGACTAGACTATAGACTAGACTATAGACTAGACGAATAGACTCGACTATAGACTAGACTATAACTAGACTATAGACTAGACTATAGACTAGACTATAGACTAGACTATAACTAGACTATAGACTAGACTATAGACTAGACTATAGACTAGACTATAGACTACTATAGACTAGACTATAGACTAGACTATAGACTAGACTATAGACTAGACTATAGACTAGACTATAGACTAGACTATAGACTAGACTATAGACTAGACTATAGACTAGACTATAGACTAGACTATAGACTAGACTATAGACTAGACTATAGACTAGACTACTAGACTAAGAACTATAGACTAGACTATAGACTAGACTATAGACTAGACTATAGACTAGACTATAGAAGCTATAGACTAGACTATAGACTAGACTATAGACTAGACTATAGACTAGACTATAGACTAGACTATAGACTAGACTATAGACTAGACTATAGACTAGACTATAGACTAGACTATAGACTAGACTATAGACTAGACTATAGACTAGACTATAGACTAGACTATAGACTAGACTATAGACTAGACTATAGACTAGACTATAGACTAGACTATAGACTAGACTATAGACTAGACTATAGACTAGACTATAGACTAGACTATAGACTAGACTATAGACTAGACTATAGACTAGACTATAGACTAGACTATAGACTAGACTATAGACTAGACTATAGACTAGACTATAGACTAGACTATAGACTAGACTATAGACTAGACTATAGACTAGACTATAGACTAGACTATAGACTAGACTATAGACTAGACTATAGACTAGACTAGACTATACTAGACTATAGACTAGACTATAGACTAGACTATAGACTAGACTATAGACTAGACTATAGATTAGACTATAGACTAGACTATAGACTAGACTATAGACTAGACTATAGACTAGACTATAGACTAGACTATAGACTAGACTATAGACTAGACTATAGACTAGACTATAGACTAGACTATAGACTAGACTATAGACTAGACTATAGACTAGACCATAGACTAGACTATAGACTAGACTATAGACTAGACTATAGACTAGACTATAGACTAGACTATAGACTAGACTATAGACTAGACTATAGACTAGACTATAGACTAGACTATAGACTAGACTATAGACTAGACTATAGACTAGACTATAGACTAGACTATAGACTAGACTATAGACTAGATATAGACTAGACTATAGACTAGACTATAGACTAGACTATAGACTAGACTATAGACTAGACTATAGACTAGACTATAGACTAGACTATAGACTAGACTATAGACTAGACTATAGACTAGACTATAGACTACTATAGACTAGACTATAGACTAGACTATAGACTAGACTATAGACTAGACTATAGACTAGACTATAGACTAGACTATAGACTAGACTATAGACTAGACTATAGACTAGACTATAGACTAGACTATAGACTAGACTATAGACTAGACTATAGACTAGACTATAGACTAGACTATAGACTAGACTATAGACTAGACTATAGACTAGACTATAGACTAGACTATAGACTAGACTATAGACTAGACTATAGACTAGACTATAGACTAGACTATACAGACTAGACTATAGACTAGACTATAGACTAGACTATAGACTAGACTATAGACTAGACTATAGACTAGACTATAGACTAGACTATAGACTAGACTATAGACTAGACTATAGACTAGACTATAGACTAGACTATAGACTAGACTATAGACTAGACTATAGACTAGACTATAGACTAGACTATAGACTAGACTATAGACTAGACTATAGACTAGACTATAGACTAGACTATAGACTAGACTATAGACTAGACTATAGACTAGACTATAGACTAGACTATAGACTAGACTATAGACTAGACTATAGACTAGACTATAGACTAGACTATAGACTAGACTATAGACTAGACTATAGACTAGACTATAGACTAGACTATAGACTAGACTATAGACTAGACTATAGACTAGACTATAGACTAGACTATAGACTAGACTATAGACTAGACTATAGACTAGACTATAGACTAGACTATAGACTAGACTATAGACTAGACTATAGACTAGACTATAGACTAGACTATAGACTAGACTATAGACTTGACTATAGACTAGACTATAGACTAGACTATAGACTTGACTATAGACTAGACTATAGACTAGACTATAGACTTGACTATAGACTAGACTATAGACTAGACTATAGACTAGACTATAGACTACACTATAGACTAAATTACAGACTAGATAATAGGCTAGACTGTAGACAAGACTGCTGACCAGATAGAACTATTTCATAAAAAATTGTTATTTTATAAACGGTTTATAATTCAAATTTTGTTTGATAAACCTTTTATAAAATACAATGTTGTTTATGGATATTTTTATTTCCATAAGTGATTTTACTTGTTTTAATGAATACCCTCAATATCTTATTTGCCATTATTATTGCATTCGTATTATTTACAAATATTTTATTTAATAATCCTTGAAACTTGTCCTTCTCATAATTTTGCGGTATTTTCATGTTTAAACACGTACTTTATTTATTTAGATTTTTGTGTTTAAACTTTTAGCTGGTAGGTACACAAATGTAAATAAAAACTAACAAGTAAAACCAGAATTTTTTTCCAAAGAATTTAAACCTAAATAAATAAAACTATAACAAAGAGGAAAAGTTTTATATTTTACGGGAAAAATGTGACTATCTGTCATAAATTTAAATTAAACAATTTGTCAGAATTATGGTGATAACCTTGCGAACAAATTTGTCTTAAACATTTTGCTGAGGAGGTAAAAGTTTGATAAACTTTTCGATAAATGGGAAAAATTCAATAAATTTTACTCCAATCAAAGAAGTTCCATTAAGAGATAACTCCCCGAATACTCAAAAAGTCTATAGTCTACGCTGTAGTCTAGTTTTTGTTCTAGTCCTTAGTATAGCCTAGTCTATAGTCTAGTCTATAGTCTAGTCTATAGTCTAGTCTATAGTCTAGTCTATAGTCTAGTCTATAGTCTAGTCTATAGTCTAGTCTATAGTCTAGTCTATAGTCTAGTCTATAGTCTAGTCTACAGTCTAGTCTATAGTCCTAGTCTAGTAGTCTAGTCTATAGTCTAGTCTATAGTCTAGTCTATAGTTAGTCTATAGTCTATCTAGTCTAGTCTATAGTCTAGTCTATAGTCATAGTCTATAGTCCTAGTCTATAGTCGAGTCTATAGTCTAGTCTATAGTCTAGTCTACAGTCTAGTCTATAGTCTAGTCTATAGTCTAGTCTATATCTAGTCTACAGTCTAGTCTATAGTCTAGTCTATAGTCTAGTCTATAGTCCTAGTCTAATAGTCTAGTCTATAGTCTAGTCTATAGTCTAGTCTATAGTCTAGTCTAGTCTAGTCTATAGTCTAGTCTATAGTCTATCTATAGTCTAGTCTATAGTCTAGTCTATAGTCTAGTCTATAGTCTAGTCTATAGTCTAGTCTATAGTCTAGTCTATAGTCTAGTCTATAGTCTAGTCTATAGTCTAGTCTATAGTCTAGTCTATAGTCTAGTCTATAGTCTAGTCTATAGTCTAGTCTATAGTCTAGTCTATAGTCTAGTCTATAGTCTAGTCTATAGTCTAGTCTATAGTCTAGTCTATAGTCTAGTCTATAGTCTAGTCTATAGTCTAGTCTATAGTCTAGTCTATAGTCTAGTCTATAGTCTAGTCTATAGTCTAGTCTATAGTCTAGTCTATAGTCTAGTCTATAGTCTAGTCTATAGTCTAGTCTATAGTCTAGTCTATAGTCTAGTCTATAGTCTAGTCTATAGTCTAGTCTATAGTCTAGTCTATAGTCTAGTCTATAGTCTAGTCTATAGTCTAGTCTATAGTCTAGTCTATAGTCTAGTCTATAGTCTAGTCTATAGTCTAGTCTATAGTCTAGTCTATAGTCTAGTCTATAGTCTAGTCTATAGTCTAGTCTATAGTCTAGTCTATAGTCTAGTCTATAGTCTAGTCTATAGTCTAGTCTATAGTCTAGTCTATAGTCTAGTCTATAGTCTAGTCTATAGTCTAGTCTATAGTCTAGTCTATAGTCTAGTCTATAGTCTAGTCTATAGTCTAGTCTATAGTCTAGTCTATAGTCTAGTCTATAGTCTACTATAGTCTAGTCTATAGTCTAGTCTATAGTCTAGTCTATAGTCTAGTCTATAGTCTAGTCTATAGTCTAGTCTATAGTCTAGTCTATAGTCTAGTCTATAGTCTAGTCTATAGTCTAGTCTATAGTCTAGTCTATAGTCTAGTCTATAGTCTAGTCATATCTAGTCTATAGTCTATCTATAGTCTAGTCTATAGTCTAGTCTATAGTCTAGTCTATAGTCTAGTCTATAGTCTAGTCTATAGTCTAGTCTATAGTCTAGTCTATAGTCTAGTCTATAGTCTAGTCTATAGTCTAGTCTAGTCTAGTCTATAGTCTAGTCTAGTCTAGTCTATAGTCTAGTCTATAGTCTAGTCTATAGTCTAGTCTATAGTCTAGTCTATATCTAGTCTATAGTCTAGTCTATAGTCTAGTCTATAGTCTAGTCTATAGTCAAGTCTATAGTCTAGTCTATAGTCTAGTCTATAATCTAGTCTATATTCTAGTCTATAGTCTAGTCTGTAGTCAAGTCTGTAGTCTAGTCTATAGTCTAGTCTATAGTCTAGTCTATAGTCTAGTCTGTAGTCTAGACTATAGTCTAGTCTATAGTCTAGTCTATAGTCTAGTCTATAGTCTAGTCTATAGTCTAGTCTATAGTCAAGTCTATAGTCTAGTCTATAGTCTAGTCTATAATCTAGTCTTTAGTCTAGTCTATATTCTAGTCTATAGTCTAGTCTGTAGTCAAGTCTGTAGTCTAGTCTATAGTCTAGTTTATATTCTAGTCTATAGTCTAGTTTATATTCTAGTCTATAGTCTAGTCTATAGTGTAGTCTATATTTGATAAAAGTTTTAATATTAAAATATTTTGCAATTTAAATTCATAAAAAACTCTTCAAATTCAATCCCTGGTACGTGTCGCTTATAGCTCCCACCTCCTTTTGAAAAACATTTTTTTCTGATACAATCTTTGTTAAAAATTTAATTTTTCACAAAATAAGTCAGAAAATAAAGTTGTTGTTTTTTTAATGAAAAATTTTGTTGGAAATTATTTTTTTATATTTTAACATGAGTGTTCCATTCAATTACCTCGTCACATTTTTAAACACTTGAGTTTTTATAATTTCATATATGTTTTTGTTTACTTTAGATGTTGTTGTTGCTATTGAGGACGTATTTTTATTACTCCATTTAACCCCTGTTGTAAACCCTGATACTCGCTTACTCATAATGTAATTTTTGTGTGATTTTTTCTTTTTGTGAATTTTTTATTCTACAATTTTTATAACGCCTTTGGGCGTTTTTGTTGTTATTATTCTTGTAAATTTTTATGATGTTTGTTCAGTATATTTATGGTTTGCTACAATAACAACAGCAGCAGTAGTAGCAACAAAACATCAACAACATAAATATAACACAGATTTCTTCTTTGCCTTTTGTAAGTTCTTCTTTCTTTCAAAAATAACAACAGCAGCCATACGAGAGTAGCTAAAGTTCACACGAGTATATTTTTAGGGGTTTCCCATTAAGTGTTTGTGTTCCGTTAAAGAACACACTCAAACGTATAAATCTCTATAAATTGTTTGTGTGTACGTGAGTTTTTCTTTACAACGGAGAGGGGAAAGTAATATTATACTTTTACTCTTACAAACTGATTGCCATAATTGCATGTGTTAAAGGATAACAAAGACAAAAAGAAATTTAGTTGTATAAAATGTAGCATATTTTTATGCTTAATCTAGTACAGGGTTGAAGGTCATATTCAAGTGCTAAAATTAATTTATGATTTTTTGGCTGCGTTTCAAGAAAATAAATAATGTGTGCTTTTTGCCAACTCTTGAGAAATGTTAAGCAATTTAAATAGACATTTATTTGTTGTGTGTGTTTGGAAATACATATAAATGGTAATAATAAGAGATTTTATTTTGTTGCTGTTGGAGGAATGTAACTGGAAATAAGTTTGGCACTTATATTTTCAGCTAATCTGCTAATATCGCATCAAACCGAGAAAAAACTTTAATAGCGTCTAATTAGTGACACATAGTGCTTAATAATGTTGAAGATAAAGTATGAACTGGCTCAAGAATACTTTCTCAGAGGATTCTAGTCTTACTCTCAAGTCTCGGAGATTGCCAATAACTAGGCAGTACATGGACCGAAAGCGAAAACATTCATCACCTTGTGTTTGAAGTAGACTTCAGAGAAGAATAGCTTTGGGAAATGTTGGTCGTATTTGCTGTGAAAGACTGACTTATTGCCTCCTAAAATCAGGACAAAGGACTAACTAACTAACTAACTAACTAACTAACTAACTAACTAACTAACTAACTAACTAACTAACTAACTAACTAACTAACTAACTAACTAACTAACTAACTAACTAACTAACTAACTAACTAACTAACTAACTAACTAACTAACTAACTAACTAACTAACTAACTAACTAACTAAGTAACTAACTACTAACTAACTAACTAACTAACTAACTAACTAACTAACTAACTAACTAACTACTAACTAACTAACTAACTAACTAACTAACTAACTAACTAACTAACTAACTAACTAACTAACTACTACTAACTAAACTAACTAACTAACTACGAACTAACTAACTAACTAACTAACTAACTAACTAACTAACTACTACTAACTAACTAACTAACTAACTAACTAACTAACTAACTAACTAACTAACTAACTAACTAACTAACTAACTAACTAACTAACTAACTACTAACTAACTAACTAACTAACTAACTAACTAACTAACTAACTAACTAACTAACTAACTAACTAACTAACTAACTAACTAACTAACTAACTAACTAACTAACTAACTAACTAACTACTAACTAACTAACTAACTAACTAACTAACTACTAACTAACTAACTAACTAACTAACTAACTAACTAACTAACTACTAAACTAACTAACTAACTAACTAACTACTAACTAACTAACTAACTAACTAACTAACTAACTAACTAACTAACTAACTAACTAACTAACTAACTAACTAACTAACTAACTAACTAACTAACTAACTAACTAACTAACTAACTAACTAACTAACTAACTAACTAACTAACTAACTAACTAACTAACTAACTAACTAAACTAACTACTAACTAACTAACTAAACTAACTAACTAACTAACTAACTAACTAACTAACTAACTAACTAACTAACTAAACTAACTAACTAACTAACTAACTACTAACTAACTAACTAACTAACTAACTAACTAACTAACTAACTAACTAACTAACTACTCTAACTAACTAACTAACTAACTAACTAACTAACTAACTAACTAACTAACTAACTAACTAACTAACTAACTAACTACTACTAACTAACTAACTAACTAACTAACTAACTAACTAACTAACTAACTACTAACTAACTAACTAACTAACTAACTAACTAACTAACTAACTAACTAATCTAACTAACTAACTAACTAACTAACTAACTAACTAAACTACTACTATCTAACTAACTAACGTACTACTACTAACTAACTAACTAACTAACTAACTAACTAACTAACTAACTAACTAACTAACTAACTAACTAACTAACTAACTAACTAACTAACTACTAACTACTAACTAACTAACTAACTAACTAACTAACTAACTAACTAACTAACTACTAACTAACTAACTAACTAACTAACTACTAACTAACTAACTAACTAACTACTAACTAACTAACTAACTACTAACTAACTAACTAACTAACTAACTAACTAACTAACTAACTACTAACTAACTAACTTAACTAACTAACTAACTAACTACTAACTAACTACTAACTAACTAACTAACTAACTAACTAACTAACTAACTAACTAACTAACTAACACTAACTAACTAACTAACTAACTAACTAACTAACTAAATAACTAACTAACTAACAAACTAACTAACTAACTGCCCATAAACATAGTGACACTTTTAAACAGGATTAGAATTCAGAAAAGGGGATCGCGAAATGAATCGCTGCTAAATTTGACGGCCTTTGGCCATGCTCAGCAATTTTAAAACACTGGAGTATACGAATACTAGTTTCGCAAAATTATGCCTTTTTGATCTCTTTGCTTGAGATCCATGGACTTTATGAGATTCATCTCTTAGATATTGCGACAATTTTAAAACAGACATGTTTTGGAAAATTTGTTCAGAATTTAGGGAAGGGATACTTTATACCGTAAAGAATTGCTCCTAAAAATGGACTTTATGTCTATCTGCTCATACACATTGTGACACTTTTGAAATCGTCAGGTGTCTCCTTAAGATTATATAAATCGACCGACCTTGATGGTGAACTGAAAGTCAATCGCTGAACAAACGATCGCATTCGGATGCGACGGAATCGATTTAATTTTAAACAAAAACAACAACAAAAACTTAAAATATGTTAACGTATAACCGTAATGGGCTTATACTGAAGAGATAAGTCTAGATCCAGAATCGGGATAAGAGGAATGTCTTTTGCGGATGAGTCATTTCAATATCCAGAAACAGTATCAGTAGATTAATTATTAACTCATCCTCAATTTAACAACAACTGCAGAGAATTGACTTGATGACAGTATGTTAGTTGGTATTGCTCTAGTCTGACGAGGGATGGAGGGTTCAACTCCCAACAGAAATGAGCCCCCCACATAGGCCTGATAGTAGTCTAGGTGTAGCTCTTCGTACTTCTTGAAACCAACTAAATAACTATGACGAAGCTTAAATATTCATCGCCAAAACATTGTCATATTTCAAAATCAATTGGACAAGTTATCGATAACTTTGATTTTCTATAGAAAAGTTTTCGATAACTTTGGCATTGTGGTGTATCGTTCATTTATATTTTATCTCGAATTACCACTCTATTTCATATTATTATTCATTTTATTTATATTTCCATTTTATGATCTTAATCAGTAGCTAAAACATAAATAATGACCTCTCTTCGCGCTCTCTCTCTCTCCACTCTCCATCTACTTCTGTAAGTTATTTTTATACTTCTTCTATTATTACCCTTTTGATAACATTATTTATTTATATTTCTTTTTCTTATATACGAGAAGAGTACAATGACTTTTTTCTCTTGGCCATTGCACTAGTACTTTCGTGTTTTGGTTTCTACAAAAGCTAGATTATTATACATACACAAACGCATACTTTTAGGCGCCTACCTTTTGTTTAAATACAGCAAATATTAGTTAAGAAATACAATAACCTAACTTGTACTAGGGTATAAGTAGATGTTTTTATACAGAAAAAAAGTTTGTGTATTTGTGTATGTGTGGATGTATGTGTGTATGCGTTAATTTATATAAGCATTTATTGTAATGTAAATGTTAACTTTTCATTTAATTTAGTTTATATTGAAACAAATAAGTAAAAAAAAAAACACAAATTACCATAATTACTGGCAATTAACTACAGGGGGTTTCTTTTATAGTTAAGTGTCATAAAAAAAAACTGTACATATTAAAATTAATAAATAAAAGTAGGGTGTTGGTATAAAGAATATTTAATTTTAAAACTTATTAACACGCAATGTTTAAGCACTAAAAAATGCAAGACACAAACGGCTGATTAAGTTTTCCCAACATAAAATATATAATTTATACAATTGCTGTTTTAAGGCCAGAAAAGGGGTAAAGTAAGATAAAATGTTAATATAAATAAAAAAAAATTATAAAAGGAATGGAAAAAGCATAAATATGGAATGTTAATGCAGGTCTCCAGAATTTAACTATTTGTTGTTTCCTTTAGTTGTAAAACTCATAAATTTCAAAGAAACCTTTTAACTGAAAATTAAATTGTAAAACCGATATAAACTTTATCCTTTTTTTCAAATGTGTTTCTCTTTAGGGGTTTATTGAACCCACAGTTTATCACATTTCTATCAAATTTAAATAACAATTGTGTCTTTTTCAAACTTATTGTAACATAATAAGTAATGTTTGATGTTAATTGTGCGGTAATTAGAAAAAAAACTAGTAACTTAGTTAAGAGCAACTTTTCTATACCCCACAAACAAATTGGGAATCAGGTTACGTATGAGTAATAAGTAATTATTCACAGAACAAATGTATACGCCTTGAATATTTAAAAAAAAAAGTTTAAATTTATCTTTAAGTTTAGTATTTTTTATAGAAAAATAAAAATCTTAAAGAAAATTAACAACTTTTATAGAAAAGTTATCGATAACTTAAATTTTTTATAAAAATTTATGGATAATCTTATCGATTAATTTGATTTTACGTGTAGAAAAAACATTGTTTTGCCTTTCTCTAAAGCAAAATTATCGATAACTTTGATTTTCTATGTATATATTATCGATAACTTAAATTTTGTATAAAAATATTAAAAACGTTATTGATAATTGTAACTTTCTTTGAACATTTTTGGAATAGTTTTGATTTTCGAAAGAACTTTTATCTATAACATTCTATCGAAAAATTAACGATAACATTAGTTTTCTATAGAAAAATTATCTATAAGTTAGATTTTCTATAGAAAAGTTATTGATAAATTTGGTTTTCAATTGAAAACTTTGGTTTTCTATATATAAGTTATCGATAACTTTGGTTTTCTATAGATAAGTTGTCAATAACTTTAGTTTTCTATAGAACGATTTTTGATAACCTTGATTTGTTATAGAAAAGTTATCGATAAATTTGGTTCGCTATAGAAGAGTAATCGATAACTTATGTTTTCTTTAAAAAATAATCGATAACTTTGGTTTTCTATACAAAGGTAATCTATACCTTTTGATGTTCTATAGAAAAGTTTTCGATAACGTTGATTTTCAATAGATAACGTTGGATTTCTATAGAAAAATTATCAATAACTTTGGTTTTCGATAGCAATGTTATCAACAACCTTGGTTTTCTATTAAAAAGTTATCGATAATTTTGGTTTTCGATAGCAATGTTATCAACAACTTTGGTTTTCTGTAGAAAAGTTATCCATAACTTTGGTTTTCTACAGAAAAGTTATCGATAACTTTGATTTTCATTAGAAAAGTTATCAATAACTTTAGTTTTCTATAGAAACGTTATATATGTCTTTGGTTTCCTAAAGAAAAGTTATTGATAACTTGGGCTCTCCATAGAAAGTTATCGATAACATTGATTTTCTATAGAAAGTTATCATTAAGTTCGGTTTTCTGTAAAAAAATTATCGATAACATTGATCATCTATAGAAAAGTGATCGATAACTTTGGTTTTCGACGGAATAGTTATCGATAACTTTAGTTTTCTATAGAAAAGTTTTCAATAACTTTGGTTTACTATAGATAAGTTATCGATAACTTTGTTCGCTATAGAAGAGTAATCGATAACTTAGGTTTTCATTAAAAAGAAATCGATAACTTTAGTTTTCTTTACAAAAGTAATCCATAACATTGATGTTCTACATAAGAGTTTTCGATAACTTTGATTATCTATAGAAAAGTTATCGATAAGTTTGATTATCTATAGAAAAGTTATCGATACATTTTGGTTTTCTATAGAGTGTTATCGATAAATTTGTTTTTTCATAGCAAATATATCAATAATTTAGAAAAGTTATCAATAACTTTGGTTTCTATAGAATAGTTATCGATAACATTGATTTTCTATAGAAAACTTTATTTTTCTATAAATATGTTATCGATAACTTTTGTTTTCTATAGAAAAGTTGTCAATAACTTTTGTTTCCTGTAGAAAGATTTTTAATAACTTTGGATTCCTATAATTGGATTCCGTAATCGATAACTTTGGTTTTCTATAGTAAAGTTATCAATAACTTTAGTTTTATATATAAAAGTTATCGATAACTTTGGTTTTCTATAGAAAAGTTATAGAAAACTTTGATTTTCTATAGAAAAGTTATCGAAAAATTTGATTTTCTATAGAAAAGTTATCGATAACTTTAGTTTTCTATAAAAAAGTAATCGATAACTTATATTTTCTTTACGAAATTAATCGATAACATTGATTTTCTATAGAAAAGTTATCGATAATATCGGTTTTCCATAGAAAGTCATCTACTTTTAAAAGTTTCTATAGAAAAATTATTAATAATTTCAGTTTTCTAGAGAAATATTTTCGACAACATTACCTTTCTATAGAAAAGTTTTCGATTATTTTGGTTGGAAAAGTTATCGATAACTTTAGTTTTCCATAAAAAGCCATAGATTTTTATATTTTCGCTATATTATCGAAAATTTATCATTCAATATTTTGTAGGAATTACTTTTTGTAGTACTCTAGCTGTACTGCTCCACGTATACGTAATATTTATTAATCATGAATTAATTATAAAGTATACGTACTGTATAACAAATTCATATATTTTAAGGTAAAAACATCAGAATAACGTTAGTTTTTTTTCTATTTTTTCATATTTGCCAAGTTAAACGTGTAATTTTATGACAAGAACAAGAGAAACCAACAGCAATATACAATAATTTACACTATTAGTTAATATGGTTTCTCGATACCCTAAAGTGTTTTATATACAGACAGAGTCAATGTTTTCATTACATATTCCCCAGTTCCCCTCTCAAACATTAAAATTCCCAGTTTGTAAAAAAAACTTTAGCACAAAATACCTTTCAAAGTATGCTTAAGTATTTGTTAGCAACATATTAAATTAGGTTAGGTTAGGTATTCAGGCTGCAAAGACGCACACTTGGGTCCTGTTGGTCCCTTTGTGATACCTGTAAAGATAATAAAATATAAAAGAAAGAGGGTAGAGGATAGTAGAAGATAGTTTAGGATTAAGTCATAGAAGAGAAATTGAAGTGGAAGAGAAGATTGAGAGGTCTGTCCTTGCGGACTAGTGAGTGCCTTAATTATGGCTTGGTGGTCCTAAAACCAGTTACTGTGCCTGATGAAGGCATTTATGTTATCCAGTCCTAGATTGGATAGTTCTGACAAGTCATCAAATAGTCGTTTTCCTAGATATACTGATCGAGTGTCCGCTAGCGCCGGGCATTGACAGAGAAGATGTTCGATGGATTCTTCCTCCTCTTCGTCTTGACAGCTTCTACAGAAGTCGTTGTGGGGAATTCCAAGTCTTCTTGCATGGTTTCCCAATGAGATATGCCCCGTAATGACAGCAACAAGGTTGCTGATATGAGGGCGGTTTAGTTGCAGAAGATATGACGTGCGTTTACTGTCCAAATTTGGCCATATCTTCCTTGTATTGATACAAGTTGGTTCATTACGCCATCTTGTCTGAGAAATTTCATAGAACTTTCCATCTATTATGGTCTTGCAAGCTTTTAGCGGTATTCCGCAAAAGATGTCTATGTCTCTGTCGGACATTGAGGCTCCTAGTTTCGCTAATTCATCAGCGATATAGTTGCCAGTCAAATCCCCGTGTCCCCGTACCCATTTGAGCACGATTATTGAATGTCTCGCCATCCTGTTTAAGGATGCCCGGCATTCCTGGACTAGTTTAGATGTAGTATATACACCAATCAGGGATTTGATAGCAGCTTGGCTGTCGGTACAAATTTGAATATCTCTGTTTGATATTCTGTAGTACCAAAGCCAATTTGCTGCTCTTTTTATGGCTGATAGTTCAGCCTGTAGTGGACTACAATTATTCTGTATCCTAAAGCTTATTTTAGTTCCAAATTCAGGGATAAAAATGCCACCTCCAACTCGTTCCCCTTTTTTAGAACCATCCGTATATACCAGGAGGGTTCTTGGTTCTAAACATATTAAATTACTTGTTTAGAAAAGTGTTTACACTGACAAAGTTATTTTTGAAAAAGGGAAAAATTACTTGGATATTTGTTTAGGTTTTTTAGGTAAACCTTGTTGTTTAAATATATTTTACTTATTTTTAAGACATTTCGCTGTTAATGTAAACGCTTTGTTTTAATCTATTTATAATATGGCTTAAAGTATTTTTGCCCTCCACACGTGTTAGTAGATGTTTTCTCTAGAGTTGGAACTGAATTATGGTTTTGGTTTTAACGGAAATTCATTAATATTATAATTACAAAGAACTCTTGCTGTTTAACAATATTTAAAACAACGACTGAAGTTTTTAGAAATTGGCTATTTTACATCATTATTTTCTAACCTCAAATTATATGACCTTTAACCTTAACAATCTCTTATAACCTCAAAGGTATACAATTTCTATAGAATTGCCAACATTTTAAATAATATTCTTAAATTCTATAAAAAATTGTTATTGAATATTATTTAAATTAATATTTATTTTATTCTCTTATTTGATCTACAGTTTTATAACAAAACCCACGCATAAATAAAAAAAAAATACCAAATTTAATAAATTTTAAATGACATTTTTAAACCATAAATAAGTATAAATATGAGTATGTGTGTATGGATGGCTGTGTACAAAAGAATCGTAAATTAATTACCACAATTCTGGTTATTTTGGTAATAATAGCAAAAATTCCATAAAAACACACAATAATGCCACAGACTTAAATACTCATTTCACAACAAATATTTGTTTAAAGTTTAAGAGAGGAAAAAATATACAAAAAAACTATCACAATGAAAAATCTATGCATTTGACATTGATTGGCATGATGACAAAAATCATTAAAAATGGTCAGTACAATAATGTATGATGTTTTTATAAGTTTAAATAAAAAAATCAATTACTTGTTACAGAAAAAATTTTAAAAAATACACACACATAAAAACCTATAAAAGCCTGATGAGTTATATTTACACCACTTTTATATAAAAAGTTATATTGTATGAAAAAGTAAGTTTTAATCCATGGAAATGAACTATACATGACCTATGGAATACAAAAAACTAAATATTTAAAAATATCAATTAGTTGATATTAAATATGAAATAAAATGCACAATTTATAGGGAATTAATCAATTTAACTATGAAATTTTTTGTACTAAGGAAAAGATATTTTGAGTTTCCGTTTTACTTTACAAAAATAAATCTGAAAAATTTTATATGTAAAATGCAAAGTATCAACTACAGAACTGAACTAGAACAGAACTAGAACAGAACTAGAACAGAACTAGAACAGAACTAGAACAGAACTAGAACAGAACTAGAATCGAACTAGAACAGAACTAGAACAGAACTAGAACAGAAAGAACAGAACTAGAACAGAACTAGAACAGAACTAGAACAGAACTAGAACAGAACAGAACTAGAACAGAACTAGAACAGAAACTAGAACAGAACTAGAACAGAACTAGAACAAGACTAAACAGAACTAGAACAGAACTAGAACAGAACTAGAACAGAACTAGAACAGAACTAGAACAGAACTAGAACAGAACTAGAACAGAACTAGAACAGAACTAGAACAGAACTAGAACAGACTAGAACAGAACTAACAGAACTAGAACAGAACTAGAACAGAACTAGAACAGAACTAGAACAGAACTAGAACAGAACTAGAACAGAACTAGAACAGAACTAGAACAGAACTAGAACAGAACTAGAACAGAACTAGAACAGAACTAGAACAGAACTAGAACAGAACTAGAAACAGAACTAGAACAGAACTAGAACAGAACTAGAACAGAACTAGAACAGAACTAGAACAGAACTAGAACAGAACTAGAACAGAACTAGAACAGAACTAGAACAGAACTAGAACAGAACTAGACAGAACTAGAACAGAACTAGAACAGAACTAGAACAGAACTAGAACAGAACTAGAACAGAACTAGAACAGAACTAGAACAGAACTAGAACAGAACTAGAACAGAACAGAACTAGAACAGAACTAGAACAGAACTAGAACAGAACTAGAACAGAACTAGAACAGAACTAGAACAGAACTAGAACAGAACTAGAACAGAACTAGAACAGAACTAGAACAGAACTAGAACAGAACTAGAACAGAACTAGAACAGAACTAGAACAGAACTAGAACAGAACTAGAACAGAACTAGAACAGAACTAGAACAGAACTAGAACAGAACTAGAACAGAACTAGAACAGAACTAGAATAAAACTAGAACATAACTAGAACAGCACTAGAACAGAAAATGGACAGAACTAGAACTTAACTATTATTTGGTTTTTCAATTAACGTAGCTGCATATGTATCTTTTCTTTAGCTCATCCCATGGAGCGTATACTTTATTTTTTCCCCCATATCATAACAATAACAACTCATACGTCAAGTTGTCTGCAATAATTCTAACAGAAGTCTTAAAAGATTTTAATAAAAGTTCTGCTTTGTGCATAAAAATCCTTATACCTTAAAAATAATTACTTTTTTTTAAATAAGCATTTTTAAGCACTTCCTGTTATTAACAAAAGAAACATTTAGTTTTGTTAGTGTACGTAAAAATAAACCATGTATGTAAAGCATAATAAAATTTGTTCACAAATAATCACAAATGTTAATGAAGTCGTACGGAAATTAAGTATAAAGCAACGAAAATCATAAAAAATGTATTATTAATAATTATATGTATGTATATAATAAAAATAAAATATTAAAATTAATTAACCTTGTGCAAATTATACATGCATTGAGCAATTCCTCTATCAGGTATATTATTATTATCCAGCCAATCCTGCAAATAAAAATGCATGAGTGTGAAATTGTTTTATAAAAAAAAGAATTAATGTTTGTCTTAAAAATGAAGTGTATATGTTATAAAAATCAATCAGTGGATTTATGAATGAAAAGAATTAATGAAGAAAAAACAGAAAGGAAAAGTTATAATAAAAACGTGTGACACTTTATATAAATACCCCCAAAATAAGGTGTGAAAATAAAGAAGAGGAAATCAACAGCAAATAGTAAAATTAATTATAAATTGCATAAAAAACTTTGGATTTGTATTTATTCAGTTCGCAAAAGCAAGACGTAGTAAAAGTTTTTTTTTTTGTGCTTAAAAGCAAACAACAAGAACAACACCAATATTAAAGGAAACGGAAATAAATGTGAGAATAATGGTGACAAATTGAAATAAAATTATTATACTCTATACTTATACATATAACAAAGAAATCAAAAGAAAGTGCCAGCAACGTAAAGCCGAAAGAAAAGAAAAGTAGTGAAAACAATTTCGAACAAATTACACAAATGAAAAACTTGTGCGCAAATAAAATGAAATAAAAATATAATGAAAAGTGTTTGCAACAAGGATTAAGTTTTGTAAGTAGTTAATAGTTATTGTAACTATTATTTTGCTGTAGTTTTTCCTCTTTGTTGCAGTTGTTGCTTTAGTCATTATTAAAACATCCCCAGAGCCCAATAATAAACAACAATGACCACCGCCCCTTAATGTCTACTATTATAAATATTTTAGTGACAATGACCAAACAACATTGCCTTTTGAATTTTTTAAAACGAAGGACATTTTTTTGGCGAAGAGATTGGTGAAAGAATAGACTTTTCGTATTTAAATAATTTAAAACACAGTGTCTCTCTAAAATAGAACAGAGTTAGAACAGAACTAGAACAGAACTAGAATAGAACTAGAACTAGAACTAGAACAGAACTAGAACAGAACTAGAACAGAACTAGAACAGAACTAGAACAGAACTAGAACAGAACTAGACAGACTAGAACAGAACTAGAACAGAACTAGAACAGAACTAGAACAGAACTAGAACAGAACTAACAGAACTAGAACAACTAGAACAACTAGAACAGAACTAGAACAGAACTAGAACAGAACTAGAACAGAACTAGAACAGAACTAGAACAGAACTAGAACAGAACTAGAACAGAACTAGACAGACTAGAACAGAACTAGAACAGAACTAGAACAGAACTAGAACAGAACTAGAACAGAACTAGAACAGAACTAGAACTAGAACAGAACTAGAACAGAACTAGAACAGAACAGAACAGAACTAGAACAGAACTAGAACAGAACTAGAACAGAACTAGAACAGAACTAGAACAGAACTAGAACAGAACTAGAAGAACTAGAACCGAACTAGAACAGAACTAGAACAGGAACTAGAACAGAACAGAACAGAACTAGAACAGAACTAGAACAGAACTAGAACAGAACTAGAACTAGCACTATGAAAAGAACTAGAACAGAACTAGAACAGAACTAGAAACTAGAACAGAACTGAACAGAACTAGAACAACTAGAACAGAACTAGAACAGAACTAGAACAGAACTAGAACAGAACTAGAACAGAACTAGAACAGAACTAGAACAGAACTAGAACAGAACTAGAACAGAACTAGAACAGAACTAGAACAGAACTAGAACAGAACTAGAACAGAACTAGAACCGACAGAACAGACTAACAGAACTAGAACAGAACTAGAACAGAACTAGAACAGAACTAGAACAGAACTAGAACAGAACTAGAACAGAACTAGAACAGAACTAGAACAGAACTAGAACAGAACTAGAACAGAACTAGAACAGAACTAGAACAGAACTAGAACAGAACTAGAACAGAAACTAGAACAGAACTAGAACAGAACTAGAACAGAACTAGAAACAGAACTAGAACAGAACTAGAACAGACTAGAACAGAACTAGAACAGAACTAGAACAGACTAGAACAGAACTAGAACAGAACTAGAACAGAACTAGAACAGAACTAGAACAGAACTAGAACAGAAACTAGAACAGAACTAGAACAGAACTAGAACGAACTAGAACAGAACTAGAACAGAACTAGAACAGAACTAGAACAGAACTAGAACAGAACTAGAACAGAACTAGAACAGAACTAGAACAGAACTAGAACAGAACTAGAACAGAACTAGAACAGAACTAGAACAGAACTAGAACAGAACTAGAACAGAACTAGAACAGAACTAGAACAGAACTAGAACAGAACTAGAACAGAACTAGAACAGAACTAGAACAGAACTAGAACAGAACTAGAACAGAACTAGAACAGAACTAGAACAGAACTAGAACAGAACTAGATCAGAACTAGAACAGAACTAGAACAGAACTAGAACAGAACTAGAACAGAACTAGAACAGAACTAGAACAGAACTAGAACAGAACTAGAACAGAACTAGAACAGAACTAGAACAGAACTAGAACAGAACTAGAACAGAACTAGAACAGAACTAGAACAGAACTAGAACAGAACTAGAACAGAACTAGAACAGAACTAGAACAGAACTAGAACAGAACTAGAACAGAACTAGAACAGAACTAGAACAGAACTAGAACAGAACTAGAACAGAACTAGAACAGAACTAGAACAGAACTAGAACAGAACTAGAACAGAACTAGAACAGAACTAGAACAGAACTAGAACAGAACTAGAACAGAACTAGAACAGAACTAGAACAGAACTAGAACAGAACTAGAACTAGAACTGAACTAGAACAGAAACTAGAAGACTAGAACAGAACTAGAACAGAACTAGAACAGAACTAGAACAGAACTAGAACAGGAACTAGAACTGAACTAGAACAGAAGTAGAACAGAACTAGAACAGAACTAGAACAGAACTAGAAACAGAACTAGAACAGAACTAGAACAGAACAGAACTAGAACTAGAACAGAACTAGAACGAACTAGAACTAGAACTAGAACAGAACTAGAACAGAACAGAACTAGAACTAGAACAGAACTAGAACTAGAACAACAGACAACTAGAACAGAACTAAACAGAACTAGAACAGAACTAGAACTAGAACAGAACTAGAACAGAACTAGTAACTAGAACAGAACTAGACAGAACTAGAACTGAACTAGAACAGAACTAGAACAGAACTAGAACTAGAACAGAACTAGAACAGAACTAGAACAGAACTAGAACAGAATAGAACAGAACTAGAACAGAACTAGAACAGAACTAGAACAGAACTAGAACAGAACTAGAACAGAACTAGAACAGAACTAGACAGAACTAGAACAGAACTAGAACAGAACTAGAACAGAACTAGAACAGAACTAGAACTAGAACGAACGAAACTAGAACAGAAACTAGAACAGAACTAGAACAGAACTAGAACAGAACTAGAACAGAACTAGAACTAGAACAGAACTAGAACAGAACTAGAAACAGAACTAGAACAGAACTAGAACAGAACTAGAACAGAACTAGAACAGAACTAGAACAGAACTAGAACAGAACTAGAACAGAACTAGAACAAACTAGAACAGAACTAGAACAGAACTAGAACAGAACTAGAACAGAACTAGAACAGAACTAGAACAGAACTAGAACAGAACTAGAACAGAACTAGAACAGAACTAGAACAGAACTAGAACAGAACTAGAACAGAACTAGAACTAGAACAGAACTAGAACAGAACTAGAACAGAACTAGAACAGAACTAGAACAGAACTAGAACAGAACTAGAACAGAACTGAACGAACTAGAACTAGAACTAGAACTAGAACTAGAACTAGAACTAGAACTAGAACAGAACTAGAACTAGAACAGAACTAGAACAGAACTAGAACAGAACTAGAACAGAACTAGAACTAGAACAGAACTAGAACAGAACTAGAACAGAACTAGAACAGAACTAGAAAAGAACTAGAACAGAAATAGAACAGAACTAGAACAGAACTAGAACAGAACTAGACAGAACTAGAACAGAACTAGAACAGAACTAGAACAGAACTAGAACAGAACTAGAACAGAACTAGAACAGAACTAGAACAGAACTAGAACAGAAACTAGAACAGAACTAGAACAGAACTAGAACAGAACTAGAACAGAACTAGAACAGAACTAGAACAGAACTAGAACAGAACTAGAACTGAACTAGAACTGAACCTGAACTGAACTAGAACTGAACTAGAACTGAACTAGAACTGAACTAGTACTGAACTAGAACTGAACTAGAACTGAACTAGAACTGAACTGGAATGAACTAGAACTAAACTAGAACTGAACAAGAACTAGAACAGAACTAGAGATGAACTAGATCTAAACAAGAACTGAACTAGAACTGAACTTCATCTGAACTAGAACTGCACTTCAACTCAAATATAGACAAAGGTAGTTTATCTCACTTTCGAAATAAACATGTCTCCTGTTGTTTTAATTAATTATTTCCATTCTGGCCTAAACCTCTGTAACCACCTAACAAAACGTTTATTTAACAAACTAGTTCATACCTATGAGTAATTGACATCACGTTTGTAATTTTAATTAAAATTTATATTTTAACTCAAATGTTCCACCATAATTGTAAAAGTCATCTAGTACTCGACACTTTCAATCATACAAATAAATAAAATTATAATTCAGCAAAACCTCCTGCAAGTCATACTATTGCTAACAACAATTTCAAATAAAATTTAAACAAATACTAGAGGAGGAGAAAATGAAATAGTAAAACAAAAAATTATTATTATTATTATTATAAACACAAAAAGTATAGAAAGAACTAAAAACATTTAAGTTTATAAACACGTCTCACTAATACAAGGAGTCTTGCGTTTTTAGGTTTATTTTATTCTCAAACAAAAGGAACACTAAAAAGGATAAAAAAGGATTTACAATATTACTTTCTTTCGTTTTATAAAACACAACTTTTACTCTTGTTTCGACATGCACGCCGGAGAAAAAAAGAGGAAATAGGAAATAAAATTGTGTGTGTGTGTGCGTAAGGAATAGAAAGAGTTAGAGAAGTCTGTGGCAATATTAAAGTAGAAAACAAACTTTTACTTTTCTTTGTATTCTATACAAACATTCCACTCACACACACACACACTGTCACATACATAAATCCATACAATAATAAAAACAAGTCAAGTATGTGCATGATTACACTTTAAAGTTAATCATGAGTCATGTTCACAAACAAGTACAAGCACATACAACAACCACATTACATGTTGTTGCATGTTGTGAGGCAAGACGACAGTAGCACCATTACATGTTGATATTAGGATAGAGTAGAGCGAAGTTCTTAAGGAAATGTTTTCTTGCTTTTCATCTTTGTTTTCATTATTTTTTTGTAGTTGTTGTGGTTTATTTACACCACTTTACTTTACCTGAAAACGTAACATCACGAACATGACAACGAATACGAGACACAAGCACAAACCGATTATGGGAAAACTGACTAAATAACGGAATGCACGTCGTTTCCACGCCGGGTGCTTCTTTGGGCTCTTAAACGTCCGGTGACATTGTTCTCGACGAGGGGACCCCTAAAAAGGAAGGAAATAAATAAATGAATGAGATAAATACTGTTTCTTTTTGTCCAGTTCTAGTTGTTCTGGTTTGTTCTATCGGTTCTAGTTCTGTTCTAGTTCTGTTCTAGTTCTGTTCTAGTTCTGTTCTAGTTTCTAGTTGTTCTAGTTCTGTTCTAGTTCTGTTCTAGTTCTGTTCTAGTTCTGTTCTAGTTCTGTTCTAGTTCTGTCTAAGTTCTGTTCTAGTTCTGTTCTAGTTTCTGTTCTAGTTCTGTTCTAGTTTCTGTTCTAGTTCTGTTCTACTTCTGTTCTAGTTCTGTTCTAGTTCTGTTCTAGTTCTGTTCTAGTTCTGTTCTAGTTCTGTTCTAGTTCTGTTCTAGTTCTGTTCTAGTTCTGTTCTAGTTCTGTTTCTAGTTCTGTTCTAGTTCTGTTTTCTAGTTCTGTTCTAGTTCTGTTCTAGTTCTGTTCTAGTTCTGTCTAGTTCTGTTCTGTTCTAGTTCTGTTCTAGTTCTGTTCTAGTTCGTTCTAGTTCTGTTCTAGTTCTGTTCTAGTTCTGTTCTAGTTCTGTTCTAGTTCTGTTCTAGTTCGGTTCTAGTTCTGTTCTAGTTCTGTTCTAGTTCTGTTCTAGTTCTGTTCTATTCTGTCTAATCACTGTTCTAGTTCTGTTCTAGTTTTTCTAGTTCTGTTCTAGTTCTGTTCTAGTTCTGTTCTAGTTCTGTTCTAGTTCTGTTCTAGTTCTGTTCTAGTTTTTGTTTTTCTGTTCTAGTTCTGTTCTAGTTCTGTTCTAGTTCTGTTCTAGTTCTGTTCTAGTTCTGTTCTAGTTCTGTTCTAGTTCTGTTCTAGTTCTGTTCTATTGTCTAGTTCTGTTCTAGTTCTGTTCTAGTTCTGTTCTAGTTCTGTTCTAGTTCGTTTCTAGTTCTGTTCGTTCTAGTTCTGTTCTAGTTCTGTTCTAGTTCTGTTCTAGTTCTGTTCTAGTTCTGTTTTAGTTCTGTTCTAGTTCTGTTCTAGTTCTGTTTTAGTTCTGTTTTAGTTCTGTTCTAGTTCTGTTCTAGTTCTCTTACCTTATACAAAGGTCTCGGTGGTTCCAAAAGTTCTGGTGGCGTTGATAAAGTTCCCCAACGAAAAGCCAACTCAACGGAGTAACGTTTCCAAGCCTCCAGATACAAAGAAGCCCAGGCCACATTAAACAGAGAGAATAAAACATGACCCATATCCTGAGCCGTTTGACCTTTACCCCAGAGAAAAGCATATAAAATTGTGCCAAAAACAGCAGGAACTCCCAAAGCACAAGTGTAGTGGCCTAACCAAGCAAAATACAAAGCCACCTTACACCAAAATATTCAGCAATATCATCTAAAGGAACAAACGAACCAAAATTGCTCAATTCAGTAGCAAAAAGACAACCAAATATTCCGTAATTTACCCAAAGGTTGTGGTGCAAACACCTGTCTAACCCAACTATACTGCAGCTGAGTCAGGGTTTTAGTTTCATGCAAAGGAAATATTTGTGTGATGAGACCAGTCTCTTGCCAAGCAGCCACTATACTTTGACCCTCTTCCACTGCTGCCCTACCCTGCAGAGCTTCTATATCTGTTTGTCCTGCACGCAGACCTTGTAGAACTTGCAAAACCAACCATTGACGTTCCTGAGAGGTGAAGAGAGATGTATTGCCGTCATCGCTTTTGATCTGTTGAAAACAATGACTTTCGCGGGTTGTAAATTCACGTAAGGCACCACCTAAATCAGGACGTAAACGTTTTGGCAAACGAGCCTCTTCCGCAGCTCGAAACAAACTACAAAGCATAAAAAATGTTTGTAAAAGAAATGTTAAAAGGAAAAAAAAAAACGAAAAAATGAAATCATTATTGTAATGGATTTCCGTTTCCATTACCTCCATTAACCACATGTGTATGTGTACAAAACACTTAATACAGTTTTTTGATATATTTCCCATAATGTTTGTAAATAGTTATTTAATCTATAAAAGAATACTTTTGCTCATACTTACATATTTGTGGGAGCACTTATATAGAAAGCATTTCGCCTTGAACTTTCATGGGCCTTAACCTGCACTACCAAACCCAAACCAGCGGGTGGTTGTGAGCGTATGCGTGCTAGTAACCATCTTAATGCCTCATCGGGTGCATCTTCGGGAAATTCTATAACAACATCACATTGTGTGGGTATTTTATTCAGCCACAATCTGCGTGGAGTCATCAAGTGGCCAGCATATGGTACTTTACGTCTTAATTGTCGGGAAGCTGCAAGTTGAAAAAGTAAGAGGCAAATTGTTATTAAGTTACGAAACTACAACTATTTTGTAATTTATCTTTTTCTCTAACATTGTTGTTTTTAAAAGTTTTTCTTTAACAGATTCTTGTTGGATACTTAAATGAAGGAGTACATTCATTTATCAGTTAAACAAAATTACTCAAACATTGTCTACGTTTAGTTTAAGTTTAAACTTGATTAAATGTTTTCAAAAACTATTTCTTTGTCATTAAGTAAAAGGCATTTTTTATCACTACAACTTTTACTTAAGCATTCAAATGGTGGTGATAAACTAAAAAGTTGTTAAAAGTAAATTCAACTAAGGATTTCATAGAAAAAAGTTCATTTAAGGGTATTCCGTTCTAGTTCAGTTCTAGTTCAGTTCTAGTTCTTCTAGTTCGTTAGTCGTTCTAGTTTCCCGTTCTAGTTCCGTTCTCGTTCAGTTCTAGTTCAGTTCTAGTTCAAGTTCTCGTTCAGTTCTATGTCAGTTCTAGTTCAGTTCTAGTTCAGTTCTAGTTCAGTTCTAGTTCAGTTCTAGTTCAGTTCTAGTTTCAGTTCTAGTTCAGTTCTAGTTCAGTTCTAGTTCAGTTCTAGTCAGTTCTAGTTCAGTTCTAGTTCAGTTCTAGTTCAGTTCTAGTTCAGTTCTAGTCAGTTTAGTTCAGTTCTAGTTCAGATTTCTAGTTCAGTTCTAGTTCAGTTCTAGTTCAGTTCTAGTTCAGTTCTAGTCAGTTTCTAGTTCAGTTCTAGTTCAGTTCTAGTTCAGTTCTAGTTCAGTTTAGTTCAGTTCTAGTTCAGTTCTAGTTCAGTTCTAGTTCAGTTCTAGTTCAGTTCTAGTTCAGTTCTAGTTCAGTCTAGTTCAGTCTAGTTCATTTCTAGTCAGGTTCTAGTTCAGTTCTAGTTCTTTCTAGTTCAGTTCTAGTTCAGTTCTAGTTCAGTTCTAGTTCAGTTCTAGTTCAGTTCTAGTTCAGTTCTAGTTCCGATTCTAGTTCAGTCTAGTTCGTTCTAGTTCAGTTCTAGTTCAGTTCTAGTTCAGTTCTAGTCAGTTCTAGTTCAGTTTAGTTCAGTTCTAGTTCAGTTCTAGTTCAGTTCTAGTTCAGTTCTAGTCAGTCTAGTCAGTTCTAGTCAGTTCTAGTTCAGTTTAGTCATTTAGTTCAGTTCTAGTTCAGTTCTAGTTCAGTTCTAGTTCAGTTCTAGTTCAGTTCTAGTTCAGTTCTAGTTCAGTTCTAGTTCAGTTCTAGTTCAGTTCTAGTTCAGTTCTAGTTCAGTCTAGTTCAGTTTAGTTCAGTTCTAGTTCAGTTCTAGTTCAGTTCTAGTTCAGTTCTAGTTCAGTTCTAGTTCAGTTCTAGTTCAGTTCTAGTTCAGTTCTAGTTCAGTTCTAGTTCTAGTTCAATTCTAGTTCAGTTCTAGTTCTAGGTCAATTCTAGTTCAATTCTAGTTCAGTTCCAGTTCAGTTCTAGTTCAGTTCTAGTTCAGTTCTAGTTCAGTTCTAGTTCAGTTCTAGTTCAGTTCTAGTTCAGTTCTAGTTCAGTTCTAGTTCAGTTCTAGTTCAGTTCTAGTTCAGTTCTAGTTCAGTTCTAGTTCAGTTCTAGTTCAGTTCTAGTTCAGTTCTAGTTCAGTTCTAGTTCAGTTCTAGTTCAGTTCTAGTTCAGTTCTAGTTCAGTTCTAGTTCAGTTCTAGTTCAGTTCTAGTTCGTTCTAGTTCTTCTAGTTCAGTTCTAGTTCAGTTCTAGTTCAGTTCTAGTTAGTTCTAGTTCAGTTCTAGTAGTTCAGTTCTAGTTCAGTTCTAGTTCAGTTCTAGTTCAGTTCTAGTTCTAGTTCAGTTCTAGTTCAGTTCTAGTTCTAGTTCAGTTCTAGTTCAGTTCTAGTTCAGTTCTAGTTCTAGTTCAGTTCTAGTTCAGTTCTAGTTCAGTTCTAGTTCAGTTCTAGTTCAGTTCTAGTTCAGTTCTAGTTCAGTTCTAGTTCAGTTCTAGTTCAGTTCTAGTTCTAGTTCAGTTCTAGTTCAGTTCTAGTTCAGTTCTAGTTCAGTTCTAGTTCAGTTCTAGTTCAGTTCTAGTTAGTTCAGTTCAGTTCTAGTTCAGTTCTAGTTCAGTTCTAGTTCAGTTCTAGTTCAGTTCTAGTTCAGTTCTAGTTCAGTTCTAGTTCAGTTCTAGTTCAGATCTAGTTCAGTTCTAGCTCAGTTCTAGTTCAGTTCTAGTTCAGTTCTAGTTCAGTTCTAGTTCAGTTCTAGTTCAGTTCTAGTTCAGTTCTAGTTCAGTTCTAGTTCAGTTCTAGTTCTAGTTCAGTTCTAGTTCAGTTAGTTCAGTTTCTAGTTCAGTTCTAGTTCAGTTCTAGTTCAGTTCTAGTTCAGTTCTAGTTCAGTTCTAGATCAGTTCTAGATCAGTTCTAGATCAGTTCTAGTTCAGTTCTAGTTCAGTTCTAGTTCAGTTCTAGTTCAGTTCTAGTTCAGTTCTAGTTCAGTTCTAGCTCAGTTCTAGTTCAGTTCTAGTTCAGTTCTAGTTTCTAGTTCAGTTCTAGTTCAGTTCTAGTTCAGTTCTAGTTCAGTTCTAGTTCAGTCTAGTTCAGTTCTAGTTCAGTTCTAGTTCAGTTCTAGTTCAGTTCTAGTTCAGTTCTAGTTCAGTTCTAGTTCAGTTCTAGTTCAGTTCTAGTTCAGTTCTTGTTCCGTTCTAATTCAGTCCTAAGCTGAATGCTCCGGTAGATCCCTCCAAATAATAAATCTTCTAAACACTTAACGAAATTATTGTATTTTTTGGGCAAAAAGGAAAAAAAATCATTGTTGATTAAGGATTACACTTTAGTGCAACAAAGCGGTATATAAAAGTCTATGGGCTGGCAGACGTACAACATCCACGTGACATCATCATACAAAACATTTGATCTGCTTGAGTGCATAACATTGTGTGTTAAATTATGAGGACATTTAGACACAAAACAAAATATTATATTCAAAAGGCACATAAGCACGTATAATGAGTCTCAGGTTGGTATTTAATGCGAATACTTTCACAAATACTAGATATAAACAGTTTTGGTGTACAATACAAAAACAACAACAACAAATAGTAAAAATAATAATACTCGTTATTTGAAATATTATTTCATCATAACAATTTTTTCTCTAAAACAGCCACCCACATGCAGGGTACTACTAAGTACTACACATGGTACATGGCAACATATTTGAATGAGGAAATTTTGTTCTAAAAAATATTTGATAAAAACATGACTGATGTCAGTCATTCAGTTGTTTCGCTTACAAAGTGTGTATAATTTTTGCGGTAGATAAATGTGGCTATTTTTAATTACTAAAATTTATTTATAAAGTGTGTCGTTTTGAAGGAATCTTGATTTTATTGTTAAAAATGTTTTTATTTAATGTGGATGATTTGTAAGGTTTTAATTAAGTGTCCAGTTCCAGTTAAGTTCTGATTCTAGTTCAGTTCTAGTTCAGTTCAGTTCTAGTTCAGTTTAGTTCAGTTCTAGTTCAGTTCTAGTTCAGTTCTAGTTCAGTTCTAGTTCAGTTCTAGTTCAGTTCTAGTTCAGTTCTAGTTCAGTTCTAGTTCAGTTCTAGTTCAGTTCTAGTTCAGTTCTAGTTCAGTTCTAGTTCAGTTCTAGTTCAGTTCTAGTTCAGTTCTAGGTCAGTTCTAGTTCTGTTCTAGTTCAGCTCTAGTTCAGTTTTAGTTCAGTTCTAGTTCAGTTCTAGTTCAGTTCTAGTTCTCTTCTAGTTCAGTTCTAGTTCAGTTCTAGTTCAGTTCTAGTTCAGTTCTAGTTCAGTTCTAGTTCAGTTCTAGTTCAGTTCTAGTTCAGTTCTAGTTCAGTTCTAGTTCAGTTCTAGTTCAGTTCTAGTTCAGTTCTAGTTCAGTTCTAGTTCAGTTCTAGTTCAGTTCTAGTTCAGTTCTAGTTCAGTTCTAGTTCAGTTCTAGTTCAGTTCAGTTCAGTTCTAGTTCAGTTCTAGTTCAGTTCTAGTTCTAGTTCAGTTCTAGTTCAGTTCTAGTTCAGTTCTAGTTCTAGTTTCTAGTTCAGTTCTAGTTCAGTTCTAGTTCTAGTTCAGTTCTAATTTAGTTCTAGTTCAGTTCTAGTTCAGTTCTAGTTCAGTTCTAGTTCAGTTCTAGTTCAGTTCTAGTTCAGTTCTAGTTCAGTTCTAGTTCAGTTCTAGTTCAGTTCTAGTTCAGTTCTAGTTCAGTTTCTAGTTCAGTTCTAGTTCAGTTCTAGTTCAGTTCTAGTTCAGTTCTAGTTCAGTTCTAGTTCAGTTCTAGTTCAGTTCTAGTTCAGTTCTAGTTCAGTTTCTAGTTCAGTTCTAGTTCAGTTCTTATTCAGTATAAGCGACACTATCTTGTTTTTATTAATCATTATCTTTATCATTACTGTACTCATTATTCTGCTCATTAAGCTAATTATAGAATTGCAAAAACTAAAGAAAACATACACCAGAGGATCAATTTCTTTTCCAATTTAACCCATTTAGGTTGTATTTGCCTTGTTCTTTCCTGTAAATTACTTTCACTTTTAAGTTAATTAAAAAGCAGCAATTTTTTCTGTGACATATTTAGAAGCTGAAATAAGTCGTATTTTAAAATCCAACATTAATAGGAATGTCCTGCAACATGCTGCAGCACGTTAATGACATGTTTTTACTTGTTTGCTTTTTAGCTTTATCATGTTCATACTAACGCATTTCAAATACCGCTGGAAAAAAATAGAGAAATGAGGAAATAAAACTACTGAAAAGAACAGAACATTTGTCAGCTGAACTCCCACATGAGCATTTAATTGATGACATTATACACAACATGTGTGTTAAAATGGCAGGTTGAATATTTTCGAAATTTAGTTCTTATTTTTCGACTTTATTGCAATATTTATTTTTTATTCGTCACTTCCGTTTGTTGAATTTTTAACGGCGTTTGGTTTGATGTCTTTAGTTTTTTGCGCTATTTCAGAAAAGGAAGCAAAAATTATAGTTTTTCCTTTCATTAATAACTCAAGCATTGAAGCAAGGAAAATATGATGAGAATTAATGGTAAATTTTTGATTTCTTTTTATTTGATATTTATTTGACATGTTAGTTTTTATGTCATAAACTGCAATAGTAGGGAGGATATGATGCATTTTAAATGTTATTTGAAACGGCAAACCAATAGTCTCACAATCACCATTCGAGTAAACAGAACAGAACTAGAACAGAACTAGAATAGAACTAGAACAGAACTAGAAAAGAACTAGAACAGAACTAGAACAGAACTGAAACAGAACTAGAACAAAACTAGAACAGAACTAGAACAGAACTAGAACAGGACTAGAACAGAACTAGAACAGAACTAGAACAGAACTAGAACAGAACTAGAACAGAACTAGAACAGAACTAGAACAGAACTAGAACAGAACTAGAACAGAACTAGAACAGAACTAGAACGGAACTAGAACAGAACTAGAACAGAACTAGAACAGAACTAGAACAGAACTAGAACAGAACTAGAACAGAACTAGAACAGAACAAGAACAGAACAGAACTAGAACAGAACTAGAACAGAACTAGAACAGAACTAGAACAGAACTAGAACAGAACTAGAAAGAACTAGAACAGAACTAGAACAGAACTAGAACAGAACTAGAACAGAACTAGAACAGAACTAGAACAGAACTAGAACAGAACTAGAACAGAGCTAGAACAGAACTAGAACAGAACTAGAACAGAACTAGAACAGAACTAGAACAGAACTAGAACAGAACTAGAACAGAACTAGAACAGAACTAGAACAGAACTAGAACAGAACTAGAACAGAACTAGAACAGAACTGGAACAGAACTGGAACAGAACTAGAACAGAACTGGAACAGAACTAGAACAGAACTAGAACAGAACTAGAACAGAACTAGAACTAAAACAGAACTAGAACAGAACTAGAACAGAGCTTCGGTAGAACTAGAAAAGAACACAAACTAAATAGAATCTAGAATCTTATTAAAACTTTAGAGAAATTATTTGCTTCATTAATTCTATTGATTTTGTTTTGTCAAATGAACGATTTTACCTAAATTACTGAGTGAATATTGTGTTGATGTAACAATCTTAAAATAAGCTATAAATAATTCAAACAAGCTTTACCTAAAATAGCTTGTCACATTTTCATTTATTTTCAAATTTAAGCCCCCACTCGGTTTGACTGACATTTGTCAGTCCCCTTCAAATGGATTTGCAAATAATATTGTTATTAGACTTGGCAACATTCACTCTTCATTAAGAGATGATGCCTCTGTATCAGCTATGTTTACGATACTAAGAATTGCCATAGTAAATATATTACCTAAAATAAAAGTACACAGACATTTTATAAGAATTTCTAGGAAATAGAAATCCATAATTTAAATTTATATTGTTATCGACAAGTGACGACAATATTTCAACTACACTGGGAGTGTTTATAAGATACCGAACAGCACCATAAATTAAAAACCTGCAAGCAGGCGACACATATACACAGGTTCACTTCGTCTTCGAAAATCCTGTCACGAACTGATAAGAAATGATACAATTCTCTTGTTACCACAAATATACAAACACACGCCAGCTCTACACTGGGAATACTACCGCAGCAGCGGCAACAAGAATACAAACATTATCACCCTAACTAAAGAAGTTTTAATTTTTGTTTCTAGCAAAAACAATAATAAACATCTCAATGTTATTGTTTTCATGAAGCCAACAGAATTCTTTCATAAACTTTTTTCTTTTTCGTTTAAATTAAAAGTCTACCAGACAGGAGCAAATAAATTATCCTTGAGAACGAACATCAGTATTTCTAAGACAATAAAGAAATAGATTTGTTTAAAGCAATTCTAATACATTTGGGAATGAAATAGTTATTAGAGAACAAGCAATGATTGGTATTTTTTAATATACAAAACCATAGTATCTAATGAGGATTTAAATTATTCAAATCATGAAGCAGACACATAGGCTGGAATTCGCAATTTTTGCTCCATATTTGAAGTCTTTAAAAAAAATTTAACCAGAACTAGAACTGATCGGGAACTCAACTAGAACTGAACTAGAACTAAACTAGAACTGAACTAGAACTGAACTAGAACTGAACTAGAACTGAACTTGAACTGAACTAGAACTGAACTAGAACTGAACTAGAACTGAACTAGAACTGAACTAGAACTGAACTAGAACTGAACTAGAACTGAACTAGAACTGAACTAGAACTGAACTAGAACTGAACTAGAACTGAACTAGAACTGAACTAGAACTGAACTAGAACTGAACTAGAACTGAACTAGAACTGAACTAGAACTGAACTAGAACTGAACTAGAACTGAACTAGAACTGAACTAGAACTGAACTAGAACTGAACTAGAACTGAACTAGAACTGAACTAGAACTGAACTAGAACTGAACTAGAACTGAACTAGAACTGAACTACAACTGAACTACAACTGAACTACAACTGAACTACAACTGAACTACAACTGAACTACAACTGAACTAACAACTGAACTACAATGAACTACAACTGAACTACACTGAACTGCAATTGAACTAGAACTGAACTACAACTGAACTACAACTGAACTACAACTGATCTACAACTGAACTAGAACTGAACTAGAACTGAAACCATAGTATCTAATGAGGATTTAAGATTATTCAACTCATGAAGCAGACACATAGGCTGGAATTTGCAATTTTTGCTCCATATTTGAAGTCTTTAAAAAAATTTAACCAGAACTAGAACTGAATCGGGAACTCAACTAGAACTGAACTAGAACTAACTAGAACTGAACTAGAACTGAACTTGAACTGAAACTAGAAACTGAACTTGAAACTGAACTAGAACTGAACTAGAACTGAACTAGAACTGAACTAGAACTGAACTAGAACTGAACTAGAACTGAACTGAGAACTGAACTAGAACTGACTAGAACTGAATTAGAACTAGAACTTAACTAGAACTGAACTAGAACTGAACTAGAACTGAACTAGACTAGAACTGAACTAGACTGAACTAGAACTGAACTAGAACTGAACTAGAACTGAACTAGAACTGAACTAGAACTGAACTAGAACTGAACTAGAACTGAACTAGAACTGAACTAGAACTGAACTAGAACTGAACTAGAACTGAACTAGAACTGAACTAGAACTGAACTAGAACTGAACTAGAACTGAACTAAACTGAACTAGAACTGAACTAGAACTGAACTAGAACTGAACTAGAACTGAACTAGAACTGAACTAGAACTGAACTAGAACTGAACTAGAACTGAACTAGAACTGAACTAGAACTGAACTAGAACTGAACTAACTGAACTAGAACTGAACTAGAACTGAACTAGAACTGAACTAGAACTGAACTAGAACTGAACTAGAACTGAACTAGAACTGAACTAGAACTGAACTAGAACTGAACTAGAACTGAACTATGAACTAGAACTGAACTAGAACTGAACTAGAACTGAACTAGAACTGAACTAGAACTGAACTAGAACTGAACTAGAACTGAACTAGAACTAGAACTGAACTAGAACTGAACTAGAAACTGAACTAGAACTGAACTAGAAGCTGAACTAGAACTGAACTAGAACTGAACTAGAACTGAACTAGAACTGAACTAGAACTGAACTAGAACTGACTAGAACTGAACTAGAACTGAAACTGACTAGACTAAACTGAACTAGAACTAAAACTGAACTAGAACTAGAACTGAACTAGAACTAGAACTGAACTAGAACTGAACTAGAACTGAACTAGAACTGAACTAGAACTGAACTAGAACTGAACTAGGAACTGAACTAGAACTGAACTAGAACTGAACTAGAACTGAACTAGAACTGAACTAGAACTGAACTAGAACTGAACTAGAACTGAACTAGAACTGAACTAGAACTGAACTAGAACTGAACTAGAACTGAACTAGAACTGAACTAGAACTGAACTAGAACTGAACTAGAAACTGAACTAGAACTGAACTAGAACTGAACTAGAACTGAACTAACTGAACTAGAACTAGAACTAACTAAACTGAACTAGAACTGAACTAGAACTGAACTAGAACTGACTACTAGAACTAGAACTACTGAACTGAACTAGACTGAACTAGAACTGAACTAGAACTGAACTAGAACTGAACTAGAACTGAACTAGAACTGAAATAGAACTGAACTAGAACTGAACTAGAACTGAACTAGAACTGAACTAGAACTGAACTAGAACTGAACTAGAACTGAACTAGAACTGAACTAGAACTGAACTAGAACTGAACCTAGAACTGAACTAGAACTGAACTAGAACTGAACTAGAAACTGACCTAGAACTGAACTAGAACTGACTAGAACTGAACTAGAACTGAACTAGAACTGAACTAGAACTAGAACTGAACTAGAACTGAACTAGAACTGAACTAGAAACTGAACTAGAACTGAACTAGAACTGAACTAAACTGAACTAGACTGAACTAGAACTGAAACTAGAACTGAACTAGAACTGAACTAGAACTGAACTAGAACTGAACTAGAACTGAACTAGAAACTGAACTAGAACTGAACTAGAACTGAACTAGAACTGAACTAGAACTGAACTAGAATTGAACTAGAACTGAACTAGAACTGAACTAGAACTGAACTAGAACTGAACTAGAACTGAACTAGAACTGAACTAGAACTGAACTAGAACTGAACTAGAACTGAACTAGAACTGAACTAGAACTGAACTAGAACTAGAACTTAACTAGAACTGAACTAGAACTGAACTAGAACTGAACTAGAACTGAACTAGAAAAACTAGAACTGAACTAGAACTGAACTAGAACTGAACTAGAACTGAACTAGAACTGAACTAGAACTGAACTAGAACTGAACTAGAACTGAACTAGAACTGAACTAGAACTGAACTAGAACTGAACTAGAACTGAACTAGAACTGAACTAGAACTGAACTAGAACTGAACTAGAACTGAACTAGAACTGAACTAGAATTGAACTAGAACTGAACTAGAACTGAACTAGAACTGAACTAGAACTGAACTAGAACTGAACTAGACTAGAACTAGAACTGACTACTAGAACTGACTAGACTGAACTAGAACTGAACTAGAACTAACTAGAAACTGAACTAGAACTAAACTAGAACTGAAATAAATAGAACTAATATATATACATAGATTTTAAATTGTAAAATCACATTCAATAAACATTTAAAATTTCAATTTCATTAGAAAACCACATTCATTTATCCAAAACGAAATTGCCACAACTAAGGAATTTGTTAAATAAAAATCTTGTTCTTCTAGTTTTCAACACACAGAAGCCAATATAAAAATGTTACCTTTAACACAAAAATATACATATATTTGTTAAACTCAACCAACATAAAAGAGCAATTTGATGCAGTTAAAATTTGTCCATTTGAAAATATCCTTTCAAAAGTTTTTGATTGTGCTCCTCCTCCTCTTAACATACTTGAATAAGTTTAAAATAACCAAAACTAAACACAACTACTTACACAAAAGACACTTAAACGCACCCACATACAAAATACGTGTATTGAATGGAAATTGAGTTCAAGTGAGTGCGGATGTGTGCCAGTCCGTATGAGTATAGCCCAGCCAACACAAGGAATACAAAAGCTTACCAAAGTTGAAATAAATGGTTAAAAGTTAATAGATTTGAATTCATTATGAAGTTGACATTTTTTTAAAAAACTATGTGACTCCAAATCGTTAAGTTCAATCTTCTATGTTTGTTGTGTTATTTGGGTCAGAGGATATTTTTTCATAACTTGTTTTAAAGTGTCACAAGGTAAATTGATCAAAACGTAAATTTTCTTATTCAATTGGTATTTCTTTTGTTCATTCCTTTGGATTTCATTTGAGAAAAGAACAATATGTAGTTAAAACTTGCCTTATAGGTTAACAGTCGAAGCTCAGCAAAAGCAGTATAAGAAAAACAAGTAAGAGTGCTATATTCGGCTGTGCCGAATCTTATATACCCTTCACCACAGTGTATTTAAAAAATATCAATTCTATAAAATTTTAATTTATTTTCCCGTTTATATCATTATTATAGCAATAACAAAACGAACAACAACAACGCTAACGAAATAAACACACAAATAAACAAAATACACAAGTAAAACCAACAGACATCCAAACATACGAAACGAAATACACAAAAAAACAAAAACAAAATACACAACGCAATGAAACCAACAGACATCCAAACATACGAAACTGAATACACCAAAAAACAAAAACAATATACACAAGTCAATGAAACATACGAAACGAAATACTAAAAAAAAGGAAAAACAAATACACAACGCAATGAAACCAACAGACATTCAAACATACGAAACTGAATGCACCAAGAAACAAAAACAATATACACAAGGCAATGAAATACACAGCCATCCAAACATAGGAAACGAAATACTCAATGAATAAGCAGTGTTGTTGTTGTTGCTTATATCAAAGCATGAAAAAAATTATCTTTTTTATGAAATTTTCAGAGGATGTCTCGGATTTTTGCTCATATCTCCGGTATTTATGGACCGATTTTGCTGATTTTAACAGAATTATTGAAGGATCTCGCCGATATCTGGGGTCCTCTAAAAACTGATTTCAACAAACACACAGACGGACAGACAGACAGACGGACATAACTTAATCAACTCCGCTACCTATAAGGATCCAGAATATATATATTTTATGGGGTCGGAAAATTATATTATAGAAATTACAAACGGAATGACAAACTTATATATACCCTTCTAACGAAGGTGAAGGGTATAATAAAATAATATTACTTGAAGATAAAACCTTAAGGCAAAGAAAAATGGAACTAAAACAGAACGTTTTCAGAACTATAATATAACTAAAACAGAATTAGAACACAACTAAAACACAACTATAACAGAACTAGAACAGAACTAGAACAGAACTAGAACAGAACTAGAACAGAACTAGAATGGAATTAGAACAGAACTAGAACAGAACTGGAACAGAACTAGAATGGAATTAGAACAGAACTAGAACAGAACTGGAACAGAACTAGAACAGAACTAGAACAGAACTAGAACAGAACTAGAACAGAACTAGAACAGAACTAGAATAGAACTAGAACAGAACTAGAACAGAACTAGAAACAGAACTAGAACAGAACTAGAACAGAACTAGAACAGAACTAGAACAGAACTAGAACAGAACTAGAACAGAACTAGAACAGAACTAGAACAGAACTAGAACAGAACTAGAATGGAATTAGAACAGAACTAGAACAGAAACTGGAACAGAACTAGAACAGAACTAGAACAGAAACTAGAACAGAACTAGAACAGAACTGAAGAACTAGAACAGAACTAGAACAGAACTAGAACAGAACTAGAACAGAACTAGAACAGAACTAGAAGACTAGACAGAACTAGAATGGAATTAGAACAGAACTAGAACAGAACTAGAACAGAACTAGAACATGGAATTAGAACAGAACTAGAACAGAACTAGAACAGAACTAGAACAGAACTAGAACAGAACTAGAACAGAACTAGAACAGAACTAGAACAGACTAGAACAACTAGAACAGAACTAGAACAGAACTAGAACAGAACTAGAACAGAACTAGAACAGAACTAGAACAGAACTAGAACAGAACTAGAACAGAACTAGCAGAACTAGAACAGAACTAGAACAGAACTAGAACAGACACTAGAACAGAACTAGAACAGAACTAGAACAGAACTAGAACAGAACTAGAACAGAACTAGAACAGAACTAGAACAGAACTAGAACAGAACTAGAACAGAACTAGAACAGAACTAGAACAGAACTAGAACAGAACTAGAACAGAACTAGAACAGAACTAGAACAGAACTAGAACAGAACTAGAACAGAACTAGAACAGAACTAGAACAGAACTAGAACAGAACTAGAACAACTAGAACAGAACTAGAACAGAACTAGAACAGAACTAGAACAGAACTAGAACAGAACTAGAACAGAACTAGAAAGAACTAGAACAGAACTAGAACAGAACTAGAACAGAACTAGAACTAGAACGGAACAGAACTAGAACTAGAACAGAACTAGAACTAGAACAGAACTAGAACAGAACTAGAACTAGAACAGAACTAGAACAGAAACTAGAACAGAACTAGAACGAACTAGAACAGGAACTAGAACTAGAACTAAACAGAAACTAGAACAAACTAGAACAGAACTAGAACAGAACTAGAACAGAACTAGAACAGAACTAGAACAGAACTAGAAACAGAACTAGAACAGAACTAGAACAGAACTAGAACAGAACTAGAACAGAACTAGAACAGAACTAGAACAGAACTAGAACATAACTAGAACAGAACTAGAACAGAACTAGAACAGAACTAGAACAGAACTAGAACAGAACTAGAACAGAACTAGAACAGAACTAGAACAGAACTAGAACAGAACTAGAACAGAACTAGAACAGAACTAGAAACAGAACTAGAACAGAACTAGAACAGAACTAGAACAGAACTAGAACAGAACTAGAACAGAACTAGAACAGAACTAAACAGAACTAGAACAGAACTAGAACAGAACTAGAACAGAACTGAACAGAACTAGAACAGAACTAGACTAACAGAACTAGAACAACTAGGACAGAACTAGAGCAGAACTAGAAGGGAATTAGAATCGAAATAGAATAGAATTAGTCAAAGTGGCTGTTTAAAAGCACATACATACATTCATATTTCTTTGATATTTAGTATCAAGTGTATGTTACAATCTGTTTACTTTCTAAGACAAAAAACATCAATATTTCATTTCTTTTCACAAAATCTGAAAAAAACTACACTTTTGTGTATTACGAAACATCTGCTTAAAAAACTTCGTTTGAAAAATGAGCGTAAGTGCTGTATGTAAAAAAAGTACCAAATGTTTGCAAATATTTTACACGTTATTGTTTACTGAAAGCATTTTTAAATTTTATATACACAATTTAAAACTATTTTTAAAGGTTTTGTATTTATTGTTTTGCTATTCTGCAGTTAAATATTTTAATTAAAGTTTTTGCAATTTTATCTGCAACTATTTCCCTGTCATTTTCTTAACGGAATGAAATAAGTAAAGTACCAGCACGAGTACTAGTTGTCATTATTTGAACTATTTTTCATTCGTTTTTAGATTTTTTGTTTTTATTGTTTTCCTATAGTAGTTATTCAGGCAATAGCAGTTTTCATGGTATTGTTATACAATCATCATTGTTGCAGGTTTCAGCAGAAAGGATGTAAAGGACTGCAGACTTTCTTTTGATTGAACGGAATGAATTTTAGCATTTAACTTTGAAATGTTGGTGAAATTATCCTTTTAATGCCTGTTTATAGGACAAAACATAGTAAAAATTTTCAATTGCTTTCAGTACATGCTAGTTTCCTATTTTACAGTTTTCTCTACCTCCATTTTCTGTTACTGATTTGGACTAGTTTTTTTTTTTATATATATAACCAATGACCTTTACCGGTGATTAATGTGGTTTTTATAGCATTAAATGTCTACGGTTGATAAAACTTCACATAAATGATACAGTTACAGTAGAACATTAGGGAAAAAACTTGTAACATAGAGAGATAAACACCAGTAATGGGCATATCTTAAAATTCTAAGACGACGTTTTTAAATTAATAAAGTTTTTCTGCTTAAAATCTTAACATCATTAGCTTTCTAACACTTGTAAAGGAAAAAATACTATAAGGAAAAAGGATCTTATTTCATATTGCTTCACACGAACATAAATACACCCATTACACACACAAACAAATGCTAACACTATAATACTATGAACATTTTTAGAAAAATCAAAATCCTTCCTTAACAAGCCCAACTACATGTGTACAACACATGTATATTGGTAGTAATAGTAGTAGTAGTAGCAATATTACTATTATTTAGCATACTTTAAGGCAGCATATCCTCTAATTTGATTTAAATACACGTGACATATTAAAAAGCCATTAAGCCCGAATATGTACAATAGTAGATTTTTCATATAAATTGACATTTTCGATAACATTGTCGTCTAAAGCCCAGATAATTTATTAACAAAAGGACAACTAACAAAAACCTGTTTGAAAATCATTTCAATATACGAAAAAGCTGCTAGTGAAGAATATTTAATATTCATCACTGTCCATTACACGTTTTTCTATTATCTGTCTATAGTTTTTAATGAAACTTGTAAATTGCAATTAAATGTTTTAAACCATCAAAAATAAATAGTTAAAAAGAACTTAATATTCATTTCAATCATGTAAAAGGTCATTGTTAGAGGTTTCAATTCTAATTGTTAAAAATGGTTGGCCTTGGCGGGTGTCGACCTTAAAAAAAGGTAAAAAAATCACTTAATTTAGTTTCAATTCTAACAGAAACATGACAGAAAAGTAAAAGAGTAACTAAAATAGTTCAGATTAACTAAGTAGTTTTAATTCTGTTCTAGTTCTATTCTAGTTCTTGTTCTAGTTCTGTTCTAGTTCTGTTCTAGTTTCTGTTCTAGTTCTGTTCTAGTTCTGTTCTAGTTCTGTTCTAGTTCTGTGTCTAGTTCTGTTCTAGTTCTGTTCTAGTTCTGTTCTAGTTCTGTTCTAGTTCTGTTCTAGTTCTGTTCTAGTTCTGTTCTAGTTCTGTTCTAGTTCTGTTCTAGTTCTGTTCTAGTTCTGTTCTAGTTCTGTTCTAGTTCTGTTCTAGTTCTGTCTATCTGTTCTAGTTCTGTTCTAGTTCTGTTCTAGTTCTGTTCTAGTTCTGTTCTAGTTCTGTTCTAGTTCTGTTCTATTCTGTTCTAGTTCTGTTCTAGTTCTGTTCTAGTTCTGTTCTAGTTCTGTTCTAGTTCTGTTCTAGTTCTGTTCTAGTTCTGTTCTAGTTCTGTTCTAGTTCTGTTCTAGTTCTGTTCTAGTTCTGTTCTAGTTCTGTTCTAGTTCTGTTCTAGTTCTGTTCTAGTTCTGTTCTAGTTCTGTTCTAGGTTCGTTCTAGTTCTGTTCTAGTTCTGTTCTAGTCTGTTCTAGTTCTGTTCTAGTTCTGTTCTAGTTCTGTTCTAGTTCTGTTCTAGTTCTGTTCTAGTTCTGTTCTAGTTCTGTTCTAGTTCTGTTCTAGTTCTGTCTAGTTCTGTTCTAGTTCTGTTCTAGTTTGTTCTAGTTCTGTTCTAGTCTGTTCTGTTCTGTTCTAGTTCGTTCTAGTTCTGTTCTAGTTCTGTTCTAGTTCTTCTAGTTGTCTGTTCTAGTTCTTTCTAGTTCTGTTAGTTCTGTTCTAGTTCGTTCTAGTTTCTGTTCTAGTTCTGTTCTAGTTCTGTTCTAGTTCAGTTCTAGTTCATTTCTAGTTGTGTTCTAGTTGTGTTCTAGTTCTGTTTCTAGTTGCTGTTCTAGTTGTGTTCTAGTTGTGTTATAGTTCTGTTCTAGTTCTGTTCTAGTTCTGTTCTAGTTCTGTTCTAGTTCTGTTCTAGTTCTGTTCTAGTTTCAGTTCTAGTTAGTTCTAAGTTGTTGTTCTAGTTGTGTTCTAGTTGTGTTCTAGTTCTGTTCTAGTTCTGTTCTAGTTCTGTTCTAGTTCTGTTCTAGTTCTGTTCTAGTTCTGTTCTAGTTCTGTTCTAGTTCTGTTCTAGTTCTGTTCTAGTTCTGTTCTAGTTCAGTTCTAGTTCATTTCTAGTTGTGTTCTAGTTCTAGTTCTGTTCTGTTCTGTTCTGGTTCTGTTCTGTTCTAGTTCTGTTCTAGTTCTGTTCTAGTTCTGTTCTAGTTCTGTTCTAGTTCTGTTCTAGTTCTGTTCTAGTTCTGTTCTAGTTCTGTTCTAGTTCTGTTCTAGTTTCTGTTCTAGTTCAGTTCTAGTTCATTTCTAGTTGTGTTTCTAGTTGTGTTCTAGTTCTGTTCTAGTTCTGTTCTAGTTGTGTTCTAGTTGTGTTCTAGTTCTGTTCTAGTTCTGTTCTAGTTCTGTTCTAGTTCTGTTCTAGTTCTGTTCTAGTTCTGTTCTAGTTCTGTTCTAGTTCAGTTCTAGTTCAGTTCCTAGTTCTGTTCTAGTTCTGTTCTAGTTCTGTTCTAGTTCTGTTCTAGTTCTGTTCTAGTTCTGTTCTAGTTCTGTTCTAGTTCTGTTCTAGTTCTGTTCTAGTTCTGTTCTAGTTCTGTTCTAGTTCTGTTCTAGTTCTGTTCTAGTTCTGTTCTAGTTCTGTTCTAGTTCTGTCTAGTTCTGTTTCTAGTTCTAGTTCTGTTCTAGTTCTGTTCTAGTTCAGTTCTAGTTCATTTCTAGTTGTGTTCTAGTTGTGTTCTAGTTGTGTTCTAGTTCTGTTCTAGTTCTGTTCTAGTTGTGTTCTAGTTGTGTTCTAGTTCTGTTCTAGTTCTGTTCTAGTTCTGTTCTAGTTCTGTTCTAGTTCTGTTCTAGTTCTGTTCTAGTTCAGTTCTAGTTCTGTAATAGTTCTGTTCTAGTTCTGTTCTAGTTGTGTTCTAGTTGTGTTCTAGTTGTGTTCTAGTTGTGTTCTAGTTGTGTTCTAGTTGTGTTTTAGTTGTGTTCTAGTTGTGTTCTAGTTCTGTTCTAAGTTCTGTTCTAGTTCTGTTCTAGTTCTGTTCTACTTTGTTCTAGTTGTGTTCTAGTTCTGTTCTAGTTTGGTGTTCTAGTTCTGTTCTAGTTCTGTTCTAGTTCTGTTCTAGTTCTGTTCTAGTTCTGTTCTAGTTCTGTTCTAGATCGTTCTGTTCCGTTCTAAGTTCTGTTCTAGTTCTATTCCAGTTCTGTTCTAGTTCTGTTCTAGTTATGTTCAAGTTCTGTTCTAGTTTCTGTTCTAGTTCTGTTCTAGTTCTGTTCTAGTTCTGTTCTAGTTCTGTTCTAGTTCTGTTCTAGTCTGTTCTAGTTCTGTTCTAGTCTGTTCTAGTTCTGTTCTAGTTCTGTTCTAGTTCTGTTCTAGTTCTGTTCTAGTTCTGTTCTAGTTCTGTTCTAGTTCTGTTCTAGTTCTGTTTCTAGTTCTGTTCTAGTTCTGTTCTAGTTCTTGTTTAGTTCTGTCTAGGTTCTGTTTCTAGTTCTGTTCTAGTTCTGTTCTAGTTCTGTTCTAGTTTCTGTTAGGTCTAGTTCTGTTCTAGTTCTGTTCTAGTTCTGTTCTAGTTCTGTTCTAGTTCTTCTAGTTCTGTTCTAGTTCTGTTCTAGTTCTGTTCTAGTTCTGTTCTAGTTCTGTTCTAGTTCTGTTCTAGTTCTGTTCTAGTTCTGTTCTAGTTCTGTTCTAGTTCTGTTCTAGTTCTGTTCTAGTTCAGTTCTAGTTCATTTCTAGTTGTGTTCTAGTTGTGTTCTAGTTCTGTTCTAGTTCTGTTCTAGTTGTGTTCTAGTTGTGTTCTAGTTCTGTTCTAGTTCTGTTCTAGTTCTGTTCTAGTTCTGTTCTAGTTCTGTTCTAGTTCAGTTTCTAGTTCAGTTCTAGTTGTGTTCTAGTTTGTGTTCTAGTTCTGTTCTAGTTCTGTTCTAGTTCTGTTCTAGTTCTGTTCTAGTTCTGTTCTAGTTTCTGTTCTAGTTCTGTTCTAGTTCTGTTCTAGTTCTGTTCTAGTTTCTGTTCTAGTTCTGTTCTAGTTCTGTTCTAGTTCAGTTCTAGTTCATTCTAGTTGTGTTCTAGTTCTAGTTCTGTTCTGTTCTGTTCTGTTCTGTTCTAGTTCTGTTCTAGTTCTGTCTAGTTCTGTTCTAGTTCTGTTCTAGTTCTGTTCTAGTTCTGTTCTAGTTCTGTTCTAGTTCTGTTCTAGTTCTGTTCTAGTTCTGTTCTAGTTCAGTTCTAGTTCATTTCTAGTTGTGTTCTAGTTGTGTTCTAGTTCTGTTCTAGTTCTGTTCTAGTTGTGTTCTAGTTGTGTTCTAGTTCTGTTCTAGTTCTGTTCTAGTTCTGTTCTAGTTCTGTTCTAGTTCTGTTCTAGTTCTGTTCTAGTTCTGTTCTAGTTCAGTTCTAGTTCAGTTCTAGTTGTGTTCTAGTTCTGTTCTAGTTCTGTTCTAGTTCTGTTCTAGTTCTGTTCTAGTTCTGTTCTAGTTCTGTTCTAGTTCTGTTCTAGTTCTGTTCTAGTTCTAGTTCTGTTCTAGTTCTGTTCTAGTTCAGTTCTAGTTCATTTCTAGTTGTGTTCTAGTTGTGTTCTAGTTGTGTTCTAGTTCTGTTCTAGTTCTGTTCTAGTTGTGTTCTAGTTGTGTTCTAGTTCGTGTTCTAGTTCTGTTCTAGTTCTGTTCTAGTTCTGTTCTAGTTCTGTTCTAGTTCTGTTCTAGTTCAGTTCTAGTTCTGTAATAGTTCTGTTCTAGTTCTGTTCTAGTTGTGTTCTAGTTGTGTTCTAGTTGTGTTCTAGTTGTGTTTCTAGTTGTGTTCTAGTTGTGTTTTAGTTGTGTTCTAGTTGTGTTCTAGTTCTGCTCTAGTTCTGTTCTAGTTCTGTTCTAGTTCTGTTCTACTTTTGTTCTAGTTGTGTTCTAGTTCTGTTCTAGTTGTGTTCTAGTTCTGTTCTAGTTCTGTTCTAGTTCTGTTCTAGTTCTGTTCTAGATCTGTTCTAGTTCCGTTCTAGTTCTGTTCTAGTTCTGTTCCAGTTCTGTTCTAGTTCTGTTCTAGTTATGTTCAAGTTCTGTTCTAGTTCTGTTCTAGTCTGTTCTAGTTCTGTTCTAGTTCTGTTCTAGTTCTGTTCTAGTTCTGTTCTAGTTCTGTTCTAGTTCTGTTCTAGTTCTGTTCTAGTTCTGTTCTAGTTCTGTTCTAGTTCTGTTCTAGTTCTGTTCTAGTTCTGTTCTAGTTCTGTTCTAGTTCTGTTCTAGTTCTGTTCTAGTTCTGTTCTGTTCTAGTTCTGTTCTAGTTCTGTTCTAGTTCTGTTCTGTTCTAGTTCTGTTCTAGTTCTGTTCTAGTTCTGTTCTAGTTCTGTTCTAGTTCTGTTCCAGTTCTGTTCCAGTTCTGTTCTAGTTCTGTTCTAGTTCTGTTCTAGTTCTGTTCTAGTTCTGTTCTAGTTCTGTTCTAGTTCTGTTCTAGTTCTGTTCTAGTTCTGTTCTAGTTCTGTTCTAGTTCTGTTCTAGTTCTGTTCTAGTTCTGTTCTAGTTCTATTCTAGTACTGTTCTAGTTCTGTTCTAGTTCTTTCTAGTTCTGTTCTCTTTTAGTTCTATTCTAGTTATGCTTTAGTTATGTTCTAGTTTGTTGTAGTTCTGTTCATGTCCTAGTTCTATTTAAATTCTTGTTTTTTATATTTTCTTAACTAAATTGATATCCTGACAAAAGACTCATCATTTACAGTTCCTTCATTCTCTATCCTTCTCATTCTAATTATAAATAGTTGATAATAAAACAAACATTATCCTTAAGTATAATGTTTTGTAATTTATTATTTATGTCTATATTTATTTCACTTAAAACATATTCCAGCTATTTTTATGTACTCTACTTCAAGAAAAAGAATAATGTTAGACTTCTAAATGGAAATATATTTAGAAATTTAAACATTATTGTTATGGATTGTAATTGTTAATTAAATACAGTGTATAAAAAGCTAGACTTTTTATAATATTTGGGAATATTATATTGATGAAGTGCAATTGTTCTTAAAAATAGAGCACATTTCAAATTCTTTATTGCTTTTCATGATCATATTTCTACTACTTTCTTGTTTTACTATTTTTACAAATTTTTTGTTTTATTTTCCCCAACAAATGACAACCATACACTAGTCTGATGGATGGCTAGCACTTAATTTGCGAAGGACTCCGCTATCCCTATCCATCTTTTCTTATCTTTATTTGTTTGTCTGTTAGTTTGTGTTTTAGTTAAATGATGAACATGACAAACATTTAAGTTTCTCTCTCTTGACTGTTTATTCTATATTAAATATTAAAACAAAATTCCAACAAAGTACTTACAAACAAAGCGCAATATAAATGAGAACAGCACAAGTTTAGTAGTGAACTGAGAAAATAAATAAAATTTATTTTTATTAAGTTTTATATTATTTTTCTACAACTCAAATTGATTTACATCATCCGCTGTTATATTTACTATCTCTGTGATGTCTCTCCACAGATGAGTTGACATGAAATAATTGAATGTAGTCTATGTGTTGTTGTAACAATGTATGCGGGAAACCAAGGAGGTTCTAACAACAAAAAAAAAATGCTTTATTTCAAATGTCCTTTAAGTATGGAGTAGTGCTCGACATGTGTATGTTTATAAAGAAAGAGAAAGTCAATATATTTGGTACATGAAAAAGTATGTTTATTTATATGGGAGGTTATTGATTACTATTGGTTTTGTTAGAGAAACAAGAAAATTGAAATATTCTATCAATATATTCATATATGGAATATAAAATATATTTGTGACATTACGAAAAACTATTTCAAAGGTCACACGCGTGCGTATGTACATACATTCATGAAGATAAGTCTGTGATTCTTGAAAAAAGTCAGCTAAAAGGGTGTACAAAATATATATAACGAAATTATCTATCATGTCTATAGAATAGAACTAGAACAGAACTAACACACAACTAGGACAGAAACTGAACAGAACCAGAACAGAACAAGAACAGAAATGGAAGAGAACTAGAACAGAACTAGAACAGAACTAGAACAGAACTAAAACAGTACTAGAATAGAACTAGAACAGAACTAGAACAGAACTAGAACAGAACTAGAACAGAACAGAACTAGAACAGAACTAGAACAGAACTAGAACAGAAATAGAACAGAACAGAAGTAGAATAGAACTAGAACAGAACTAGAACAGAACTAGAAAAGAACTAGAACAGAACTAGAACAGAACTAGAACAGAACTAGAACAGAACTAGAACAGGAACTAGAACTGAACTAGAACTGAACTAGAACAGAAGAGAACATACTAGAACAGAACTAGAACGAACTAGAACAGAAACTAGTAACACTAGAACATACTAGGAACAGAACTAGAACAGAACTAGAAACAGGAACTACGAACCGAACTAGGAACAGAACTAGAACAGAACTAGAACAGAACTAGAACAGAACTAGAACAGAACTAGAACAGAACTAGAACAGAACTAGAACACGAACTAGAACAGAAACTAGAACAGAACTAGATATACGAGAACAGAACTAGAACAGAACTAGAAACTAGAACTAGAACCAGAACTATAACAGAACTAGAACATACTGAACAGAACTAGAACAGAACTAGAACAGAAACTAGAACATACTAGAACAGAACTAGAACAGACTAGAAAGAACTAGAATCAAACTAGAACAGAACTAGAACAGAACTAGAACAGAACTAGAACGAACTAGAACAGAACTAGAACAGAACTAGAACATAACTAGAACCAGAACTATAACAGAACTAGAACAGAACTAGAACAGAACTAGAACCGAAGAACAGAACTAGAACGAGAACTAGAACAGAACTAGAATACTAACTAGAACAGAACAGAACTAGAACAGAACTAACAGAACTAGAACAGAACTAGAAACAGAACTAGAACAGAACAGAACAGACGAACTAGAACAGAACTAGAACAGAACTAGAACAGAACTATAACAGAACTAGAACAGAACTAGAACAGAACTAGAACAGAACTAGAACATAACTAGAACAGAACTAGAACAGAACTAGAACAGAACTAGAAACAGAACTAGAACAGAACTAGAACAGAACTAGATAACAGAAATAGAACAGAACTAGAACAGAACTAGAAAACAGAACTAGAACAGAATAGAACTAGAACTAGAACAGAACTAGAACAGAACTAGAACAGAACTAGAACAGAACTAGAACAGACTAGAACAAACTAGAACAGAACTAGAACAGAACTAGAACAGACTAGAACGAACTAGAACAGAACTAGAACAGAACTAGAACAGAACTAGAACAGAACTAGAACAGAACTAGAACAGAACTAGAACAGAACTAGACAGAACAGAACAGACAAGAACAGAACAAGAACAGAACTAGAACAGAACTAGAACAGAACTAGAACAGAATAACAGAACTAGAACAGAAAGAACAGAACTAGAACAGAACTAGAACAGAAACTAGAACAGAACTAGAACAGAACTAGAACGAACTAGAACAGAACTAGAACAGAACTAGAACAGAACTAGAACAGAACTAGAACAGAACTAGAACAGAACTAGAACAGAACTAGAACAGAACTAGAATAGAACTAGAGCAGAACGACAACTGAAGTTGACAGTAGAAAATTATTGTTACAAAATTTCTATATATTTTTTACCAAATTATTATTTTTCTATTTCCATTTTTTTAATAAATTGTGTATTGAACTGCGTATTTAAAATTCCTGTTTTTAATAAATTTTTTGCTATGAAGTAGAAAACTCTTGAAATGCTTTTAAGTGTATTGAATATATTTTAGAGTCTATTTGTCTGTCTGCATTTCCATTTCAAAGCCCATTAATTTGAGCACTTATAGTACTGAGTGCTTTCAACAGATAATCACAGATGTCGTAGTCATCATTTGCAACGTCATTCACTCACTGGTCTCAAACTATTTAGGCAGAAAATTTCCGAATTTTTCTACTTAAAATAAATTAAAATCAATCAAGCGTAAATTTATATTTTTATACAGAATATTAGAAACAACAAAACCCAAAAGTAAAATGTCTGTGTTCTACAATGCGTATTATTAATATTGATTTATTCATAAGCAGACTGAACAGCTAAACGTATGAGGTGATAAAGAAATGCAATGAAATG